>NC_080724.1:20960000-20972500 GCF_019097595.1 Hemibagrus wyckioides
GTGTTGGGGTTTGATAGTGTTTGATGGTAAGTGTTGGGGTTTGATAGTGTTTGATGGTGAGTGTTGGGGTTTGATAGTGTTTGATGGTGAGTGCTGGTGTTCAGTGGTGAACGTTTGGATTTTTGATGGTGTATGTTGGTGAGTTTTGGGGTCTGGTGGTGAAAGGTGTTTGAGGTTTTTTGGTCTTTTGAGTTTGGAATCGAGAAAATGACATTGTTTAATAAAAGATGGAGAAGTTGAATGGTGTTTGTTGGAAAATGATGGAGTTTCACAGTGTTTAAAGAAGAATAATGATGTTTAATGATGGTGTTTGATGGTGTTTAATGAGAAACTGACAGATTTTGACGGTGACTGATGGAGTTTGATGATGATTAATGAATAATAATGGATTTTGATGGTGTTTTAAGGAGAATATTGGTTGTTGATGGTGCTTAATGATGGTGTTTAGTGATGTTTAATGATAATTGATGGAGTTCGATGGTCTTTATCAATGAATGATAAGGTGTAATGGTGTTCAGCGATGAACACTGGTGTCTGATGGAGACTTTTAGAGCTTGATGTGAATATTTGGTGTTGAATGTCTGCATTTGTGAAAGTTTTCAGGCTTCTGTTGCATCCATTTCGTCTGAGCTTGCCTCATATCAGCGTTATTAAACCGAGATCAAATCATTTGAACAAATTCACGCCTCACATTCAGGCATCTCTGGAGTCCGCACACTCACTGCGCTTCTTTATGAAATGAAATTCTTAGCGCCGAGCCAAACACCAGCTCCGGCTTGATTCAGTGCTCTTAGAAACTTTAATGACCTTGATGACTGAAAACCTCTGTATAGCGGTGTGAAATAAAGCTCTGGCGTACGAGCCAGGCAGGTCTGCTTCATCACGGATGGACGTGTGGATACCGGAGCAGGAAGTCAGCGGATGATAAGAAGGTGTTTTTTTCTAGAGCTTTGTGTAAGCAGAAGATGTAATAAAGGAGGTATGGCATGTTGTTCGGTGTAAACGACTGCCTACTCCCTGTTCTCTGCAAACTACAAAATGCATTATGGGTATTAGATATCCTCTAGGGGGCTTCTAAGTTGGACACCAACATGCTGCAGTGCATTGTGGGGTTTTGGGAATGATGTCATTATCCTACCTAATAGTGCGCTAGATAGTGACTTTTGGACATGTTTTATGGCGTTATTGCTCTGAAAACAAAAAGGGAAAAAAACAATATCAAAACTTATTTGTTTTATTACTGACAACACACACACATTAAGACACACACACACACACGCATGCTTCAATATGAGAATCTCAGTGACTCTGGAGGGCTCCAGCTGAGCGCTTTCACACTCTTGTGTCTTTAATTCTGATTCTAATTTCATTTCTCTCTCTCTCTCTCTCTCGTTGTCTTTCTTTCTGTCTCTCTTTTTAGCGAGTCACAGAAACCAGCTCAGACAGCAGGGGAGATGATATCACGCTTTTATCGCTATTAAAAAAAGCCCAGGAGTGGTAAAGATGATGCAGCATGAAGACTTCTCCAATGAGCCGCACTCATTAACTCTATGTTTAAGTTTGAATTCTATGCAAATGAGGTCAGAAGGAAAGAAAAAAAGATTCTTCTGACCGATCTGCGTGGTCCGAGGTTTCCTCAGTTCCCCACTCAGAGGTTTTGGTCCTGTTTATTGTCGATGTGCAAGAGTAGAAGAATAACTCTAACTTATAGACATTATGCAGGATGTAAATAAAGCCTAGAAGGAAGTAGCAGGGATCATTGGTTCCTCTGGTGAGTGCAGTCGCTAATCTTGCTCTGCTAATCTGTCAACGCTAGTACGCCTAGCATAATGTATAACACTTTACTTTTTTAAAACCCAGTTGTTGTGGGTAATGTCTGTCTCACTCTGTTTCTTGTTTTTTTCTGAAAAAACAACAACTTTCAACCCAATGCCAATCCTGGATATCGGAGAAAACCGCACACACACACACACACACACACACACAGAATTCATGTCCTCCAGGGACTATAATGCACTTTGCAGCTGAAGTGGGCAATAATGAGCCACCAAGATGAAGTACTTTAACGTGCACACACACACACACACACACACAAATCTGTCTCACACATTCATTCTCTTTCTCTCTTATTTCGTTTATTGCTCCTGTCATTTGTTCCTTCTTGTTCTTTCTCTCTTTCTTTCTTTCTTTCTTTCTTTCTTTCTTTCTTTCTTCCTTCTAGAGTGAGATCACACACACTCCGTTCGCTCGCTCTGACTTTTCATCACCTACGAGGCTTTAGATTACAGCGGACACTCCTCTCTGTCCTCAGTGTTGAAACTGCTAACACATTGGCATAATTACATTAGCATACATGAGCACACACACACACAAACACACACACACACACACAAGCCTTGGAAAAGTTGCAGTACATCTTTAATAAATGAACTCAAGCTGAAAAAGTTTCAAAAGCTAAAACGGAACAAAAAGCGCATGAGAGAGAGAGAGAGAGAGAGAGAGAGAGAGAGAGAGAAATGCATAGCTGGAGGAAAAAGAGAATAAATCTATGAAAAAATAAGAAGAAGAATGATGGCGTGTGATGGTGTTTAATGATGAATGATGGAGTTTGATGGTGTTTAATGGAGAATGGTGGAGTTTGATGGTATTTAATGGAGAATGGTGGAGTTTGATGGTATTTAATAAAGAATTTGAAAGTTTGATTGTGTTTAATCTCCATTAAATACCATCAAACCTGTACATTCACATTTTTAATGGAGTTGATGGAGTTCGATGATAGAGTTTGATGGTGTTAAATGGAGAATGGTGGAGTCTGATGGTGTTTAATGGAGTATGGTGGAGTTTTATGGTGTTTAATGGAGAATGATGAAGTTTGATGGTGTTTAATGGAGCATGGTAGAGTTTAATGATGAATGGTGGAGTTTGATGGTGTTTAATGAAGAATGGTGGAGTTTGATGGTGTTTAATGGATAATGGTGAAGTTTGATGTCAGAGTTTGATGGTGTTTAATGGAGAATGGTGAAGTTTGATGGTAGAGTTTGTTGGTGTTTAATGGAGAATGTTGGAGTTTGATGGTAGAGTTTGTTGGTGTTTAATGGAGAATGGTGAAGTTTGATGGTAGAGTTTGTTGGTGTTTAATGGAGAATGGTGGAGTTTGATGGTACAGTTTCTTGGTGTTTAATGGAGAATGGTGGAGTTTGATGGTACAGTTTCTTGGTGTTTAATGGAGAATGTTGGAGTTTGATGGTAGAGTTTGATGGTGTTTAATGGAGAATGGTGAAGTTTGATGGTAGAGTTTGTTGGTGTTTAATGGAGAATGTTGGAGTTTGATGGTAGAGTTTGTTGGTGTTTAATGGAGAATGGTGAAGTTTGATGGTAGAGTTTGTTGGTGTTTAATGGAGAATGTTGGAGTTTGATGGTGTTTAATGATGAATGGTGGAGTTTGATGGTACAGTTTCTTGGTGTTTAATGAAGAATGGTGGAGTTTGATGGTACAGTTTCTTGGTGTTTAATGAAGAATGGTGGAGTTTGATGGTAGAGTTAGATGGTGTTTAATGATGAATGGTGGAGTTTGATGGTGTTTAATGATGAATGATGGAGTTTGATGCTGTTTAATGAAGAATGGTGGAGTTTGATGGTAGAGTTTGATGGTGTTTAATGGAGAATGGTGAAGTTTGATGGTAGAGTTTGTTGGTGTTTAATGGAGAATGTTGGAGTTTGATGGTGTTTAATGATGAATGGTGGAGTTTGATGGTGTTTAATGATGAATGATGGAGTTTGATGGTGTTTACTGGAGAATGGTGGAGTTTGATGGTAGAGTTAGATGGTGTTTAATGATGAATGGTGGAGTTTGATGGTAGAGTTAGATGGTGTTTAATGATGAATGGTGGAGTTTGATGGTAGAGTTAGATGGTGTTTAATGATGAATGGTGGAGTTTGATGGTAGAGTTAGATGGTGTTTAATGATGAATGGTGGAGTTTGATGGTAGAGTTAGATGGTGTTTAATGATGAATGGTGGAGTTTGATCGTAGAATTTCTTGGTGTTTAATGGAGAATGGTAAAGTTTGATGGTAGAGTTTGTTGGTGTTTAATGGAGAATGATGGAGTTTGATGGTGTTTAATGATGAATGGTGGAGTTTGATGGTGTTTAATGATGAATGATGGAGTTTGTTGGTGTTTACTGGAGAATGGTGGAGTCTGATGGTGTTTAATGGAGTATGGTGGAGTTTTATGGTGTTTAATGGAGAATGATGAAGTTTGATGGTGTTTAATGGAGCATGGTAGAGTTTAATGATGAATGGTGGAGTTTGATGGTGTTTAATGAAGAATGGTGGAGTTTGATGGTGTTTAATGGAGAATGGTGGAGTTTGATGGTAGAGTTTCTTGGTGTTTAATGATGAATGGTGGAGTTTGATGGTGTTTAATGGAGAATGGTGGAGTTTGATGGTAGAGTTTCTTGGTGTTTAATGATGAATGGTGGAGTTTGATGGTGTTTAATGAAGAATGGTGGGGTTTGATGGTAGAGTTAGATGGTGTTTAATGGAGAATGGTGGAGTTTGATGATAGAGTTTGTTGGTGTTTAATGAAGAATGGTGGAGTTTGATGGTAGAGTTAGATGGTGTTTAATGGAGAATGGTGGAGTTTGATGGTAGAGTTTGATGGTGTTTAATGAAGAATGGTGGAGTTTGATGGTAGAGTTAGATGGTGTTTAATGGAGAATGGTGGAGTTTGATGGTAGAGTTAGATGGTGTTTAATGGAGAATGGTGGAGTTTGATGGTACAGTTTCTTGGTGTTTAATGAAGAATGGTGGAGTTTGATGGTAGAGTTAGATGGTGTTTAATGGAGAATGGTGAAGTTTGATGGTAGAGTTTGATGGTGTTTAATGGAGAATGGTGAAGTTTGATGGTAGAGTTTGTTGGTGTTTAATGGAGAATGGTGGAGTTTGATGGTAGAGTTTGATGGTGTTTAATGGAGAATGGTGAAGTTTGATGGTAGAGTTTGTTGGTGTTTAATGGAGAATGGTGAAGTTTGATGGTACAGTTTCTTGGTGTTTAATGAAGAATGGTGGAGTTTGATGGTAGAGTTAGATGGTGTTTAATGGAGAATGGTGGAGTTTGATGGTAGAGTTTGATGGTGTTTAATGGAGAATGGTGGAGTTTGATGGTACAGTTTCTTGGTGTTTAATGAAGAATGGTGGAGTTTGATGGTAGAGTTAGATGGTGTTTAATGGAGAATGGTGAAGTTTGATGGTAGAGTTTGATGGTGTTTAATGGAGAATGGTGAAGTTTGATGGTACAGTTTCTTGGTGTTTAATGAAGAATGGTGGAGTTTGATGGTAGAGTTAGATGGTGTTTAATGGAGAATGGTGGAGTTTGATGGTAGAGTTTGATGGTGTTTAATGGAGAATGGTGGAGTTTGATGGTACAGTTTCTTGGTGTTTAATGAAGAATGGTGGAGTTTGATGGTAGAGTTAGATGGTGTTTAATGGAGAATGGTGGAGTTTGATGGTACAGTTTCTTGGTGTTTAATGAAGAATGGTGGAGTTTGATGGTAGAGTTAGATGGTGTTTAATGGAGAATGTTGGAGTTTGATGGTGTTTAATGATGAATGGTGGAGTTTGATGGTGTTTAATGATGAATGGTGGAGTTTGATGGTGTTTAATGGAGAATGGTGGAGTTTGATGGTAGAGTTTCTTGGTGTTTAATGATGAATGGTGGAGTTTGATGGTAGAGTTTCTTGGTGTTTAATGATGAATGGTGGAGTTTGATGGTAGAGTTAGATGGTGTTTAATGATGAATGGTGGAGTTTGATGGTAGAGTTAGATGGTGTTTAATGGAGAATGGTGAAGTTTGATGGTAGAGTTTGATGGTGTTTAATGGAGAATGGTGAAGTTTGATGGTAGAGTTTGTTGGTGTTTAATGGAGAATGGTGGAGTTTGATGGTAGAGTTTGATGGTGTTTAATGGAGAATGGTGAAGTTTGATGGTAGAGTTTGTTGGTGTTTAATGGAGAATGGTGAAGTTTGATGGTACAGTTTCTTGGTGTTTAATGAAGAATGGTGGAGTTTGATGGTAGAGTTAGATGGTGTTTAATGGAGAATGGTGGAGTTTGATGGTAGAGTTAGATGGTGTTTAATGGAGAATGGTGGAGTTTGATGGTACAGTTTCTTGGTGTTTAATGAAGAATGGTGGAGTTTGATGGTAGAGTTAGATGGTGTTTAATGGAGAATGTTGGAGTTTGATGGTGTTTAATGATGAATGGTGGAGTTTGATGGTGTTTAATGATGAATGGTGGAGTTTGATGGTGTTTAATGGAGAATGGTGGAGTTTGATGGTAGAGTTTCTTGGTGTTTAATGATGAATGGTGGAGTTTGATGGTAGAGTTAGATGGTGTTTAATGATGAATGGTGGAGTTTGATGGTAGAGTTAGATGGTGTTTAATGATGAATGGTGGAGTTTGATCGTAGAATTTCTTGGTGTTTAATGGAGAATGGTAAAGTTTGATGGTAGAGTTTGTTGGTTTTTAATGATGAATGGTGGAGTTTGATGGTGTTTAATGGAGAATGGTGGAGTTTGATGGTATTTAATAAAGAATTTGAACGTTTGATTGTGTTTAATCTCCATTAAATACCATCAAACCTGTACATTCACATTTTTAATGGAGTTGATGGAGTTTGATGATAGAGTTTGATGGTGTTAAATGGAGAATGGTAGAGTTAGATGGTAGAGTTTGATGGTGTTTAATGAAGAATGGTGGAGTTTGATGGTAGAGTTAGATGGTGTTTAATGGAGAATGGTGGAGTTTGATGGTAGAGTTTGATGGTGTTTAATGGAGAATGGTGAAGTTTGATGGTAGAGTTTCTTGGTGTTTAATGGAGAATGGTGAAGTTTGATGGTAGAGTTTGATGGTGTTTACTGGGGAATGGTGCAGTTTGATGGTGTTTAATGATGAATGGTGGAGTTTGATGGTGTTTAATGATGAATGGTGGAGTTTGATGGTGTTTAATGATGAATGATGGAGTTTGATGGTGTTTACTGGAGAATGGTGGAGTTTGATGGTATTTACTGGAGAATGGTGGAGTTTGATGGTGTTTAATGATGAATGGTGGAGTTTGATGGTGTTTAATGATGAATGGTGGAGTTTGATGGTAGAGTTTGATGGTGTTTACTGGAGAATGATGAAGTTTGAGGTGTTTAATCTAAAATGTCCCCTGTCGGTCCCTACAACAGGATTTCCATGTAGAAAAGTAGAACCCCGTTGGAACGCTAGCCTGCTCGTTAGCTTGCTCGGGCGCTAACTATCGAAACTATAAACAAACCTCATCATTTATTCATTTAAAACACACACACAAACACTGTTGCTATTTTGCACAGTTATCATTAATTTGCATGTCATTTACATATTCCCACGCATACATTTGCATATTTATCTAATTTACTAAAGCTGTCAATGATGTGGAGATCCTTGCTATTTTGATTACTCATTAAATTCACACACACATTATATAAATAAATAATAAAATCCGGTGAGAAAATCGGGGAGTTGTTCCGTATTAAAGCGAGGAAAATTCGCTCCATTTTTCTGGAGCGAGTGAAGCGTTTGGCTGCGAGCGCTGTGCAGATATAGGGCAGATAAAGCCATCTGCAATGTAAAACGCTCCAAATACATTCCAGCCTGGCTCCGGCGCACACAGCCAGATTTAAAACCAGTCTTTCTTTCCATCTTTCACTCATCTCCCTCTTTCCTCTGCCACTCCATCACTCTATCCATCTTTCTGCGACCGAGTTGGTGAAGACCATCTGACTTTTTCCTACAGTGCCGGTTCGGCCCTCACGCCACGACGACTGTTCTCATTAGGAAAGGCAGGAGGCGAGGGGGGAAAAGAAGATGGATGAGAGGAGGAGGAGAAAAAAGAGCAGGAGAGATGGAGGTAAGGGATTATGGTACACGAGAGAACAGAGAGTGGAGATGAGAAGAGATTAAAGGAGGAGATAAAGGAAATGCGGTGAGAAAACGAAAGAATCTTGTTACAGAGGAGAGGAAATAGATATGAGACTAAAGAGTAATAAGACTTAAAAAGTGAGAGATCGTAAAGAGGAGGGGTAGAAAAGCAGTTCGATGAAAGAAGAGAAAAGAACAGAAGAAAAAGACAGGAGTAAAATGATAGTGAAAGAAAATAAGAGAAAATAGAAAAAAGAAAGATGAGAAAGAGGATGAGGGAAAAGATTCAAGGACAAAAAAACAAAAAAATGAAAAAAAATAGAGAAGGAAAAAAGAAGAAGAAAGGTGTGAAGTAGTAGTGGAGAAGAAGAAAAGGAAGAAAGAAGGGAAAGGAGGATGAGAGAAAACAATGGGGCATATGAGAGTAGAGAAAGAGGGTGAGGGAAAAGATTCAAAGACAAAAAATAAAGGAAAAAGAAAAGAAAAAAGAAGAAAGGAATGAAGAAGTAGTGGAGAAGGAGAAAGGAGGGAAAGGAGGATGAAACAGGAGGTGGGAAGATTAAATGAATAGGGATGCGAGAAGACGCTAAACGAGAGGAAAGGAGCGATGTGGACTTCACTGGAGAAATGAGGAGGATAAAATGGTTAGAGGAAAGAAGAGAAAAGAACAGAAGAAAAAGACAGGAGTAAAATGATAGGGAAAGAAAATAAGAGAAAAGTAAAAGAAATATGAGAGTAGAGAAAGAGGGTGAGGGAAAAGATTCAAGGACAATAAACAAAGGAAAAAGAGAGAAGAAAAAAGAAGAAAGGAATGAAGAAGTAGTGGAGAAGAAGAAAAGGATAAAGGAGGGAAAGGAGGATGAGAAGGTGGGAATGAATAGGGATGTGAGAAGATGCTAAATGAGAGAAGAGGAGTGATGTGGACTTCACTGGAGAAGAGAAAATAGAGTGATAATAAACGACAAGAAATGAGAGAAAACTAGAGGAGAAGAAAAGAGATTGAAGGAGATGAGTAGAAGTAGGAAGAAAGGAAGTATGTGTTCATGATCATCAACTTTGATCTGTTATTATTATTATTATTATTATTATTATTATTATTAAAGTGAAGAAAAAAATAAAGTAAAAGAAGAAAAGAGAGGAGTAAAACAGAAAGAAAAAAGAGATGAGAAAAATAAATGCACTGATAATTAGTGAAAAAAGAGAGTATAGAGGGAATGAATGACTGAGGGTTTGGGAAGAGGAGGAAAAATGGGGAAGAAGGGAAGAAGAAAAAGAGCTGAAGAGAAAAATAGTAGAATATAGGACCGTTATTTTGAAAGAAAAGAAGAAAAAGAAAGAAGGAGGAAAGAAAAACATGAAAAAAAATATTAATAGAGAAGAAATGAAAAATTAGAGAGGAGATGAGGAAAAAAGAGATTAAAAAACGACAAGAGACAAGAAAGGATGAGTGAAGAAAATGAGAAGAGAAAAAAGGGTGTAAAGAAGAGAAGGCAAAAGAAAGAGAAGAAGAAAAAAATATTAAAGAAGACAAAAAGGATAATAATAAGAAGAGATTAATTTGAAGAAAATAAAAAAATGAAAACAGTGAAGAAAAAAAGAAAAAAGGGGAGAATGGGAAGAATTAAAGAAATGAAGAAAAAGATGGAGAGAAATGAAAAATAATAGAGAAAAGAAGAGGGAAAAAGTTGCATATTTTGCGTATCATACATACGGATGATAATTGTTGTTGCTATGGTAACACCTCAGAGGACGTTATCTCACACCGGCTCGATCCGGTTAATTAAAATATTTCCACATGGCGTAGCCGTTAGCGCTGCGATAGCAGATGCTAAATATAGGGCTAGCTGGAGCTGTCTGTTGTCATGGAAACAATTACAGTTTTTTGTTAGAAAAACAGATCATGATAAACGCTTAGCGCATATATTGACAATAAACCGGTTATCGGGCAACGGTGGATGATTGATTTTGAGCGTTAGCTAGTTAGTGACTGAGGTAAATGTTTGAGCTAGCTGCTTGATAAACAACGTTCAGCATTGATGGCTAAAAGATTTGAGAAATAATTTGGGAAGGTATGGAACATGGACACTTCCGGAAAACGCTTGTGTGTGTTTTTTCCGCGGCAGTGCTGTAAAATACGTATATAACGTCACGCTAAGCTCGTGAACTTTCAGCTCCGGCTCACAATAACTGTGAAGAGCTTTTTAGTTGCTGTGGAGATTCTTTCAGGGCAATGCCATTTCTGAGTTTTAGCCTGCTTTGGTTTTCTGGGGTGGATTTTTTCCAGCTCTAAAGGGTTTGGAGTGACACTTACGCCGGAGCGTTCTCTTCTCCCGGCACCACTCGTTTTTGTTGCCCTTAAAAGCCTGCCATTAAAGTACATTATATTAGGCATTGTTATGAAAGTAGCCCACATCTAAACAGCACATTGAAACATGAAACCAATTCATTCATCTCACACACACACACACACACACACACACTGTGGTTTCCATCCACATCTTTTCTATTACGCTAATTCCACATTGGTGCCTAAAATAAATGGATACCAGAATTGTAACCAAATACTGAAATCAAAAGTATTACGCTAAAATCTTTTCTCAAAAAGCTTCACTTCCATAAAGATCTGAAGTGTTGTATTTTTTGTTGTTGTTGTTTCCCTGTATCCCTGTATCACATCATGTAACTACCTTTTGACTAGCATCGCGGACTCGCCAGACGAGACGTGTGTTTTGAATCTGAAGCTTGGAAAATAAATGCATTCTTCAAGGTCCATGTTTTCATTACTGACCTCGTGTTTTTTAACCATGTCGTGAGTTCCCTAACCAGACCGGAGAGGGAAAATAAAAAGAACAATCTGTGAAAAGGCTAGGAGCTTAAAGAGGCAACATCTGTAGCTAGCATCTGCAATTCATACACATATCCGCTACAAGAGAGAGACGTTTCGAGCTGCTGGGAAAACCTGGAAATCTTTGAACAGATGTACAGTATGTGGAAGAGGGCAGATTGCGTTACCGCTTAGTGGCATCATGTAGAAAAAATAAAACAGAATATATTTACTGTGTATGTTAACAGTATGCAATACCTCAATGGTCATTTCAATATTTAACCAGTACTACAGCTGACTTGTCTGATTCTACCTCAGAGGTCATTTCCATCTTTAACCAGTACTCCAGCTGATTTGTTTGCTTCTACCTTAGTCGTCATTTGCATCTTTAACCAGTTGTACAGCTGACTTGTCTGCTTCTACCTCAGTGGTCATTTACATATTTAACCAGTACTATAGCTGATTTGTCTGCTTCTTAACCAGTACTATAGCTGATTTGTCTGCTTCTTAACCAGTACTATAGCTGATTTGTCAGCTTTGACATTTGAAAGGGCAGGAAGTTCTAGATTTCTAGCAGATGGTAGACTAGGTGAAATTTCGCCTGTTAGCTAGTTAGTTAGTTAGTTAGTTAGTTTTATTTGCTAGCACCCAGAACAAATACCAGTACAAAACCTAAATGTTCACCATTTTGTGAATATGTATAAAATTTAATACCTGACATTAATTTAACAAAGTTAACTGTAATTGCTTTTTGGAAACTTTTTCATAAACCAGAAACCATACAAATGTTGTTTTTTTTTTCACGCGAAGCTAAGATGCAAAGTCACGGCTAGATTCGCTAAATTCTGCTTCATTTTCATCGCCAATTTTCACCTCCCTGTTTCCAGACTGTGGCCTTAGTGTGTGTGAGCTCAGTTTAACTTCAGTAGTTCTCCTGTTCTGCACAGTGTATTTTTTTTTGCTCCAACACCTCCGACCGAACTCATTAACAACCTGCACACACACACACACACACATACACACACACAAGGTTAAAATACGCAGGACACACACTGAGTTAACACACACCTTCAGCCTCACACCCTTATTACAGTTATAAAGGGTGTGTTAATGAGTGGAGGAGTTCAAAACCGTGTTAGAGCAAGGAAACACACTCACCTGTGGAGAGAGACTGGGAAAGCTGTACTCAACACACACACACACACACACACTCACGCATACATAGAGAGAGAGAGAGAGAGAGAGGGAGGGTAATATTACGGGTGAAGGGGTATGTGGTGAGTTTTCATGCTTAGCAGATTTCCCATTTCCTTTTGTAAATTACTGTACACACACACACACACACACACACACATTTCACTGATTGTGTCTGAGGTATTCTGGTGAATATTGCTTATCAGTGTACACAAACACTCTGTAGCTGCAGGAATTAACCCGAATTGTTCACAATACACTCAAACGATTTGGGGAAAGGGGCGTGGCTTTGCTTCATTTGAATAACTCTCTGTCCTTATGAGGCGAGTCAGAAACAGAGTAAAGTGAATTATTTTCAGTTCAGGATTCACTCGGAAGCTTCACACTGAAGGACATCAGCAATCCGAGTTGATGGAGAACCCAGATGTTGGAGCGGGAAAGATTAACGACTGCTCTCACACACATACACACACACACAAACACACACACAAACACACACACAAACACACGATGTCGCAATCCGTTTTCTTTAAATCACAC
>NC_080724.1:20977500-21025000 GCF_019097595.1 Hemibagrus wyckioides
CATCCATAAATTACACAAATTGACACAGTCGTGTCTGAACAGCCTCGGACACTAAGTGTTTTGGAAAAGAAATAAAAGGTGATGAGCATTAGAGATGGAAAAAAAAAGAACATGATATTTACAAGAGCCGTTTTCTAACGACGTTTAAATGTCAGATGGTGCAATAAATGTCAGATGCAATCAGTGAAGGTTGACATGTAATATAAAAAGTTATTGAAGAAACCAAAATCTTACACATCTCCATCAGAGATCTTCCTCCATATGTGCAAATTGCCATCAGCCTTTTCATCCACAATTTCCGTTGCATTAAATATTGGCACCCCTCTGTCCAGTCGACGGTCAAAGAAATGTTTTGTGCGGAAGATTCTCTTTCTAACTATTGGAAAAATCATGCGGACTTTTTTTAAAGATCAGTAAATTCGTCCACCTGATGTCTAAACTGACTTCCACCAACTGCGGTCAGTGAGTGTTTAAAACCATCAAACATTTAATCATAAATAAAATTCCTTGCTTCTTTCATTCAGCCAGTCGGTTTTTGAGTCAGAGAATGTGTTTGTTCGTTCCTAAGATTTCGCCGAATAATAAGTCTGATTGTGGCTCAGAATTGGTGTCATGACACGCGAAACGTCTAGAATGAAATAAATATGTGCGTCAAGGCGTCAAGGAAGACGGGAAAACACGTTTCCAATTAAGTTTGGTTAAAAAAGAAGAAATTCTTAGCTGGAAATATATTTCGTCTTGTTTAGATAAGATGGAAGTTTCCAGTAACAGCAACGCTTTCGACTTTAATTGCTACACTTTAATTAAAAGACTAGTAAATTAAGTGACAATATTTATCTGTGTGTATTTTAGAAAATATAATCAACGTTGTTCATGTAACCAGTCGTTCAGTGGTTTTTTTAAGATGCATCTCTGACCATTTGGAAGCTATTGAACCGTAAAGTAGAACCTTAAATGATTCTTCTACATGCACACTGAAGAACCTTCAAGAGATCTAGATTTAAACCTTTATTAGTATGAGTGCAGTTTGATATGAAGGTAATTAAGGTGGTAATAAATAAACTGAATGAATCAGTGAAGAAATCTGCAAATGAATCGTTTAGTGATTCAGTGAACAAGTCAGTGAAAGAATCAGTGAACAAATCTGCAAATGAATCATTTACTGATTCAGTGAACAAGTCAGTGAAAGACGTAGAGAACTAATCTGCAAACGTACCATTTACTGATTCAGTGAGCAAGTTAGCTGAAAGAATCAGTGAACAAATCAACAAGCAAATCAATGAATGGCCCATGGAGAGATTTTATGAACTATTCAGTAAATTAATTTGTGACAAATGAGTGAACTAATGGTTAAACAACTCGTAGGATGAATCGGTTACATATCAATCAATGAATCGTTAAACAAATCAGTGAAATATTTGCTGAACAAATCATAGAGTGAAAAAACAGTAGATGAATCAGTGACTGAATTAACTAAAAATGAATCAATGAACAAATAATTGTATGAATCAAAGAATGAGTCAGTGAATAAATCAGTGAACAAATCAGTGAATGAATCAGTGAACAAGTCAATGAACAAAGCAGTGAAAAAATGAGCCAGTGAGTGAATCAAAGAAAGAGTCAGTGAATGAATCAAAGAAAGAGTCAGTGAATGACTCAGTGAATGTATCAAAAAATGGGTCAGTGAATGAATCAGTGAACAAATCAATAAACAAATCCAACCTTGAATAAACCAGTAAACAAACTGATGAACAAACAACTGACCAAGTCAGCAAAATAAACTTATTTAAATGAATTTAAATGATTCATCGGTAAAGTGACTCAGGAGAATGATTCTCTACTACTGACCACTGTATCGCACCCCCCAACCCCGTCCATTACACTCGCTGTCCCGCTTCCTGTTGCTGTAAATCATCAAGTCTTTTCAATGCCTGTGTGTGTGTGTGTGTTATAATTATGCAGACGGCACAAATCCACAAATCTCAATGTGTGAGCTGAAAGACACTAGCGCACTTGTGTGAAGTGTCCACTCTGAAAATACAACCCAATCATCCTGACTACAAATTCTGTGTGAAAGCAGAGAAGAGAACTCTGAGAGAGAGAGAGAGAGAGAGAGAGAGAGAGAAAGAGAGAGAGACAGAGAGAGAGAGAGAAAGAGAAAAGAGGAAGCTAGAGCTACATGAAGCTGTTGGTGAAGGTAATGGAGCATCTCTGTATCTCTCCTCCCCTCGTTCCCTCCTCTCCTCCCGTCTCTTTCTCTCCTCCTGAGCTCCTGAGATAAGCTCCATTATTTTATGACGCTCGGTTGAGCTGAGCTCAGCACTGGCTCTCTCCCAATCCTCGCCCAGTTTCATCAAATCGGCAGTCTGAGCCAAGCGAGCACTTAACGGCGCGGCTAAATTAACAGGAATAAATAAAATAACGCTGTTATAAACAGGGGCGTGCTCGGTATGTTAAAGGAGAAGAGTAAAGACTTTCATTCACACAGCTTTAATAGCACGCCTATGTTAAGACACAAAATACACTAATGCCAGTGTTAAATCTCTTAAAGCGACGGCGCAACCAAAAACACCCCAGTGCACTTCTGTCCGTCTAGAAAAACTGACAGAATGACATCACAAAATCGTTTCCGTCATCGGATTCAGATTTAAAGGCTGGAGTTTGTATGAGAGATTCAGGTGATTCATTCTGATTCAATTTATATATTAACATTTTCAGTATGGACTTTTCTGTCATGTTTAATGTATAAATGCTGCTCCTGAGCCATAGGATATGTTTCCAATGTGTGTTGAGTAGAGATGGGGGTTTTGTGTATGTGTAGGCGTGTGTGTTTTGTGTATGTGTAGATGTGTGTGTGTTTTGTGTATGTGTAGATGTGTGTGTGTTTTGTGTATGTGTAGGCGTGTGTGTTTTGTGTATGTGTAGGTGTGTGTGTTTTGTGTATGTGTAGGCGTGTGTGTTTTGTGTATGTGTAGGCGTGTGTGTTTTGTGTATGTGTAGGCGTGTGTGTTTTGTGTATGTGTAGATGTGTGTGTGTTTTGTGTATGTGTAGGTGTGTGTGTTTTGTGTATGTGTAGGCGTGTGTGTTTTGTGTATGTGTAGGCGTGTGTGTTTTGTGTATGTGTAGGCGTGTGTGTTTTGTGTATGTGTAGGCGTGTGTGTTTTGTGTATGTGTAGGCGTGTGTGTTTTGTGTATGTGTAGGCGTGTGTGTGTTTTGTGTATGTGTAGGCGTGTGTGTTTTGTGTATGTGTAGGTGTGTGTGTTTTGTGTATGTGTAGGTCTGTGTGTTTTGTGTATGTGTAGGCGTGTGTGTTTTGTGTATGTGTAGGCGTGTGTGTTTTGTGTATGTGTAGGCGTGTGTGTTTTGTGTATGTGTAGGCGTGTGTGTTTTGTGTATGTGTAGATGTGTGTGTTTTGTGTATGTGTAGGTGTGTGTGTTTTGTGTATGTGTAGGCGTGTGTGTTTTGTGTATGTGTAGGTGTGTGTGTTTTGTGTATGTGTAGGCGTGTGTGTTTTGTGTATGTGTAGGCGTGTGTGTTTTGTGTATGTGTAGGCGTGTGTGTTTTGTGTATGTGTAGGCGTGTGTGTTTTGTGTATGTGTAGGTGTGTGTGTTTTGTGTATGTGTAGGTGTGTGTGTTTTGTGTATGTGTAGGTGTGTGTGTTTTGTGTATGTGTAGGCGTGTGTGTTTTGTGTATGTGTAGGCGTGTGTGTTTTGTGTATGTGTAGGCGTGTGTGTTTTGTGTATGTGTAGATGTGTGTGTTTTGTGTATGTGTAGGTCTGTGTGTTTTGTGTATGTGTAGGCGTGTGTGTTTTGTGTATGTGTAGGCGTGTGTGTTTTGTGTATGTGTAGGCGTGTGTGTTTTGTGTATGTGTAGGCGTGTGTGTTTTGTGTATGTGTAGATGTGTGTGTGTTTTGTGTATGTGTAGATGTGTGTGTGTTTTGTGTATGTGTAGGCGTGTGTGTTTTGTGTATGTGTAGGTGTGTGTGTGTTTTGTGTATGTGTAGGCGTGTGTGTTTTGTGTATGTGTAGGTGTGTGTGTTTTGTGTATGTGTAGGTGTGTGTGTTTTGTGTATGTGTAGGCGTGTGTGTTTTGTGTATGTGTAGGCGTGTGTGTTTTGTGTATGTGTAGATGTGTGTGTGTTTTGTGTATGTGTAGATGTGTGTGTTTTGTGTATGTGTAGGTGTGTGTGTTTTGTGTATGTGTAGGCGTGTGTGTTTTGTGTATGTGTAGATGTGTGTGTTTTGTGTATGTGTAGGCATGTGTGTTTTGTGTATGTGTAGGCATGTGTGTTTTGTGTATGTGTAGATGTGTGTGTGTTTTGTGTATGTGTAGATGTGTGTGTGTTTTGTGTATGTGTAGATGTGTGTGTTTTGTGTATGTGTAGGCGTGTGTGTTTTGTGTATGTGTAGATGTGTGTGTTTTGTGTATGTGTAGGCATGTGTGTTTTGTGTATGTGTAGGTGTGTGTGTTTTGTGTATGTGTAGATGTGTGTGTGTTTTGTGTATGTGTAGGCGTGTGTGTTTTGTGTATGTGTAGGCGTGTGTGTTTTGTGTATGTGTAGGCGTGTGTGTTTTGTGTATGTGTAGATGTGTGTGTGTTTTGTGTATGTGTAGGCATGTGTGTTTTGTGTATGTGTAGGTGTGTGTGTTTTGTGTATGTGTAGATGTGTGTGTGTTTTGTGTATGTGTAGGCGTGTGTGTTTTGTGTATGTGTAGATGTGTGTGTTTTGTGTATGTGTAGGTGTGTGTGTTTTGTGTATGTGTAGATGTGTGTGTGTTTTGTGTATGTGTAGATGTGTGTGTTTTGTGTATGTGTAGGCGTGTGTGTTTTGTGTATGTGTAGGCGTGTGTGTTTTGTGTATGTGTAGGCGTGTGTGTTTTGTGTATGTGTAGGTCTGTGTGTTTTGTGTATGTGTAGGCGTGTGTGTTTTGTGTATGTGTAGATGTGTGTGTGTTTTGTGTATGTGTAGGCGTGTGTGTTTTGTGTATGTGTAGGCGTGTGTGTTTTGTGTATGTGTAGGCGTGTGTGTTTTGTGTATGTGTAGGCGTGTGTGTTTTGTGTATGTGTAGGTGTGTGTGTTTTGTGTATGTGTAGATGTGTGTGTGTTTTGTGTATGTGTAGATGTGTGTGTGTTTTGTGTATGTGTAGGCGTGTGTGTTTTGTGTATGTGTAGGTGTGTGTGTTTTGTGTATGTGTAGGTGTGTGTGTTTTGTGTATGTGTAGGCGTGTGTGTTTTGTGTATGTGTAGGCGTGTGTGTTTTGTGTATGTGTAGATGTGTGTGTGTTTTGTGTATGTGTAGGCGTGTGTGTTTTGTGTATGTGTAGGCGTGTGTGTTTTGTGTATGTGTAGGCGTGTGTGTTTTGTGTATGTGTAGGCGTGTGTGTTTTGTGTATGTGTAGGCGTGTGTGTTTTGTGTATGTGTAGGCGTGTGTGTTTTGTGTATGTGTAGGCGTGTGTGTGTTTTGTGTATGTGTAGGCGTGTGTGTTTTGTGTATGTGTAGGTGTGTGTGTTTTGTGTATGTGTAGGTCTGTGTGTTTTGTGTATGTGTAGGTGTGTGTGTTTTGTGTATGTGTAGGCGTGTGTGTTTTGTGTATGTGTAGGCGTGTGTGTTTTGTGTATGTGTAGGCGTGTGTGTTTTGTGTATGTGTAGGCGTGTGTGTTTTGTGTATGTGTAGGCGTGTGTGTTTTGTGTATGTGTAGATGTGTGTGTTTTGTGTATGTGTAGGCGTGTGTGTTTTGTGTATGTGTAGGCGTGTGTGTTTTGTGTATGTGTAGGCGTGTGTGTTTTGTGTATGTGTAGGCGTGTGTGTTTTGTGTATGTGTAGGCGTGTGTGTTTTGTGTATGTGTAGGTGTGTGTGTTTTGTGTATGTGTAGGCGTGTGTGTTTTGTGTATGTGTAGGCGTGTGTGTTTTGTGTATGTGTAGGCGTGTGTGTTTTGTGTATGTGTAGGCGTGTGTGTTTTGTGTATGTGTAGGTGTGTGTGTTTTGTGTATGTGTAGGTGTGTGTGTTTTGTGTATGTGTAGGTGTGTGTGTTTTGTGTATGTGTAGGCGTGTGTGTTTTGTGTATGTGTAGGCGTGTGTGTTTTGTGTATGTGTAGGCGTGTGTGTTTTGTGTATGTGTAGGCGTGTGTGTTTTGTGTATGTGTAGATGTGTGTGTTTTGTGTATGTGTAGGCGTGTGTGTTTTGTGTATGTGTAGGCGTGTGTGTTTTGTGTATGTGTAGGCGTGTGTGTTTTGTGTATGTGTAGGCGTGTGTGTTTTGTGTATGTGTAGGCGTGTGTGTTTTGTGTATGTGTAGACGTGTGTGTTTTGTGTATGTGTAGGCGTGTGTGTTTTGTGTATGTGTAGGCGTGTGTGTTTTGTGTATGTGTAGATGTGTGTGTTTTGTGTATGTGTAGATGTGTGTGTTTTGTGTATGTGTAGGCGTGTGTGTTTTGTGTATGTGTAGATGTGTGTGTGTTTTGTGTATGTGTAGGCGTGTGTGTTTTGTGTATGTGTAGATGTGTGTGTGTTTTGTGTATGTGTAGGCGTGTGTGTTTTGTGTATGTGTAGATGTGTGTGTTTTGTGTATGTGTAGATGTGTGTGTTTTGTGTATGTGTAGGCGTGTGTGTTTTGTGTATGTGTAGATGTGTGTGTTTTGTGTATGTGTAGGCGTGTGTGTTTTGTGTATGTGTAGGCGTGTGTGTTTTGTGTATGTGTAGGCGTGTGTGTTTTGTGTATGTGTAGGCGTGTGTGTTTTGTGTATGTGTAGGCGTGTGTGTTTTGTGTATGTGTAGGCGTGTGTGTTTTGTGTATGTGTAGACGTGTGTGTTTTGTGTATGTGTAGGCGTGTGTGTTTTGTGTATGTGTAGATGTGTGTGTGTTTTGTGTATGTGTAGGCGTGTGTGTTTTGTGTATGTGTAGGCGTGTGTGTTTTGTGTATGTGTAGGTGTGTGTGTTTTGTGTATGTGTACTTGTGTGTGTTTTGTGTATGTGTAGGTGTGTGTGTTTTGTGTATGTGTACTTGTGTGTGTTTTGTGTATGTGTAGGCATGTGTGTTTTGTGTATGTGTAGGTGTGTGTGTTTTGTGTATGTGTAGATGTGTGTGTTTTGTGTATGTGTAGATGTGTGTGTTTTGTGTATGTGTAGGTGTGTGTGTTTTGTGTATGTGTACTTGTGTGTGTTTTGTGTATGTGTAGATGTGTGTGTGTTTTGTGTATGTGTACATACTGTATATATGAGTCTATGAGTTTGAGTCAATTCATGATTCGCTTCTAAAATGATTCTCATGTGAATCTTTCCTTTGACTGGTGCTTCACCAAATGACTCCAAATGCCACAGCTGCCTGCTAATGCTAGTTACTCTGCTAACGCTAGGCACCCAGCTAGTGCTATGTCTGGGTGATGTGATTTCTGAAATTGTGCTGCCAAAGTGTTTATAGTCTTAGAAAATGCAAAGGAATTGTTTGAAAGCTCTTTTTTGAATCAGCTGAATTATAAAACGTGTTACCAAATGACTTATTTTAAAAAAAAAATAATAATAATAATAAAAAACACAAATAATTTGTTTTATCAGATGTAGCTTTGAAACCTCTGGAATTGGTCAAATGTAAAATTAAATTAAATTAAATTAAATTAAATTAAATTAAATTAAATTAAATTAAATTAAATTAAATTAAATTAAATTAAATAAATAAATACTGTGACAAATAAAGACTATAAAGACTACTTAACTGGGTGCATTAATGGATAACATTAAATAAATTCATTAAAAACAAACAGTAATAAAAGAAACAATAAAAAGTACATTATTATAATCCTGATGAAGGTTAATCCTCAATTCACAGACAACAAAATGCTAAAAAAAAGTTTATTAAACAGTCTTTAAACTAGACTTCAGGATTTTGTGATCTCAGATGTATGAAAATCAAGCAAAAGTGATATTTGAGGATGTTGGTGATTTTTGGTGATTGAAGATCAGATATACAGAGTTTTTTCCTGCTTAAAAAAAATAAAAAATAAAATAAAATAAAGAAAATCACAAAAAACTCCACAGGTTTTTGAAAAAAATGCATCACAAATTAAATTAAATTAAATTAAATTAAATTAAATTAAATTAAATTAAATTAAATTAAATTAAATTAAATTAAATTAAATTGAGCATTTTTTGGCTACAACAAACACAAAAAAAAGAAGAAGAAAAAAGGAAAAACAATGCTGGATGATTAATAATTTCACTCTTTCCTCCACCTCTTCTTTTTGTGTGTTCTGTCTTAGCTTCCTAATTTCTCCTCAAGTCAAGCTCACAGAAAAGAAAAAAACCCTCGACATGTCTCACACACAACTGCTCTGTAGCACTTTCTCTATGATTAGCGTCTCTCACACGCAGACACTCAGCTAAATTAAGAGAGAAGAAAGAGAACAGGAGTGAGAGAGAGAGAAAGAAAAAAGGAAGAAAGATGAGAGCGAAGAAGAGAAGATAAAAAAAACAAATGCTTTTATTAAACAAGAGGGCTTGTGCATGTGAGGTTCTGAAAACCTAAATAAAGAAAAGATGGGAGACAAATAAAGAGATGAGAGAGAGAGAGAGAGAGAGAGAGAGGATAAAGAAGAATTGTGTTTGATTGACAGGTTTAACTCTGAGTGGACAAACAGCACAATAACAGACCTGACATTTCCACAGGGTGTACAATGAGAACACACACACACACACACTCTCTCTCTCTCTCTCTCTCTCTCTCCAATAACGGAACCCACATTGTGACGTAATATGTTTCTACGCTTATTAATAAAATAACATCAACCCTAATAAGACACAGTTACTCTGTGTGTGTGTGTGTGTGTGTGTGCACGTGTGTGTGTCCTGGAGCTAAAACCCAGCTGGTCCAACTGTGTGTCCACCTGATGCTCTAGACAAAACACTCGAACCCCCTCTGAGTCCCCCTGGGGCTGTGCGTGTATATGTGTGTGTGTGTGTGTGTGTTTGTGTGTGTGTGTACACAGCCGGAGCCAGTTTGGATTCCACCGTGTTCCTGCTCTAAAGCTGATGCTGCCAAAGCAAGTAAAATGTTATGTTTAACAGCGCTGATGAATTCTGGATTCTGATTGGTCAGCAGGTGTTAATTTGTTTTCTATCACAGTATCGCGGTACTTTATGGTTTCTATAGCAACCGCTCGTTCACAGAGACCCGAGCTTGTTAACATTAAGCGCGCTCCATCACCGGTCGATTATTTTCCAGTCCGTAACAGCGCTCCACGCCGTGTTTTATGACTCACGCAGCAGTATATAAAACAGATCTTTATTTCCCTTCACTTCTCCTCGTGAGTCTTTGTGTTTTATTTTATTTCATGCTAAAACTCGTTCCGTAACAAATTCCACGCTAAACGCTAAAGACGCTCTCGCGCGCTCTCCCTCCTTCCTCGTCTCAGTGTGTTTTATTTTCCAGCCCATCATTTTTTCATTTCCCCCGTCCTCACACCCGCGACGGTGAGAAATCATTCCTCAGAGTGTCAAGAGTGTATTTCCATTCTGGCAAAGTCACCCAGAACGCGTGCACACACACACACACACACACACACACACACACACACACACACACACTTCGCTCCTGTACCTGACGGTCATGTGGTTAAATGTCACACCTCCTAAATATAACCCTGGAGATGAATGAGCCGCTGGAGCTGCGTCAAGAAACCCCGCAATGGTGACCCTATTATACACACACACACCACACATACACACACCACACACACACACCACACACACACACCACACACACACAGAGTGGCCTCTTTGCTAGAGTGAGCACTGTACTGTTAATGAGAGAGAGAGAGAGGGAGAGACAGAGAAATATATGTCCAGAGAGAGAGAGAGAGAGAGAGAGAGAGAGAGAGATGTCTAGGTGAGAGAGAGAAAGAGAGAGAGAGAGAGAGAGAGAGAGAGAGAGAGAGATGTCTAGGAGAGAGAGAGAGAGAGATATTTATGTGAGAGAGAGAGAGAGAGAGAGAGAGAGAGAGAGAGGAAAATGAAAAGATGGACAGACAGGAAAGTCAAAATGAGGCTGGTATGGAGAGGAGAAGAAGAGACAGATGTGGAGAAAGAAAGAAGAACAACATGAAGGAGAAAGTTATAAACTGCTAAGGAAAAAAGAGCCAGGAATAATATGTGGAAAAAGAAAAGGAGAGGAGGAGGAGGAGGAGGAGGAAGAGGATGAAGAGAAAGAGGAGGGGTGTACCGGGAAAAAATGCAGAAAAAGAGCATGAGATGGGAGAAAAAGAAGAAAAGACAAAGAAAGACAGATAGATGTGGTGTGAGGAGAAATGGATGGAAAGAGTGAGAAACGAAAAAGTAAAGTTGTAGAGAGAAAGAAGAGAAACAGATTAAAGAGAGAAGAGAGAAAAGAGGATTGAAAGTGGAGAGAGGTGAAAGAGGAAAGAGGAAAAAGAAAGACTGAGAGGGGAGAGAAAGATGGAGAAGAAAGAGGGAGAGCAAGAGAGATAAGAGAAAAGAAAAAGCAAAAAATGGAGAGAGTGATATGAGAGGAAAGGTAAGAGAGGAAAGGCCAAAATAAAAGAGAGTGTGAGAAAGAAAGAAAGAAAGAAAGAAAGAAAGAAAGAAAGAAAGAAAGAAAGAAAGAAAGGAAGAAAGAAAGAAAGAAAGAAAGAAAGAAAGAAAGAAAGAAAGAAAGAAAGAAAGAAAGAAAGATAATTTTAGGGAATGAGATATCCTGATGGAAGAAGACAAGAGAATGAGTGATAAGAATAGAAATAGAGAGAGAGAGAGAGAGAGAGAGAGAGAGAGAGAGAGAATGAAAGAAAGAAAATTTGAGGCAGAGAGATGTCCAGAGGGAGGAAGAGAAGAGGAGGAGGGAGAAGAAAGAAAGAAAGAAAGAAAGAAAGAAAGAAAGAAAGAAAGAAAGAAAGAAAGAAAGGAAAATTGAGGAAGAGAGATATCCAGAAAGGAAGAGAAGAAGAAAAAGAAAAAGAAGAACAGAGAGAGAGAGAGAGAGAGAGAGGGTTGTTCTTTTAAACCAATTTTGCAAAAATCCATTATAGATGTTATTTTAATTCACGCCATTCTCTCGTTCATATATCAATATTTTTTTTCCATTTCTTCAAAATTGCTTCTTGATTTTTTTGTCATAATAAATTCGGCTGTAAACAGAAAAACTTTGCTTCCTCTGCATCTTTATCAGGGTTTAAATGCAACCTATTGTGGTTCAAAAACTCAGCAACTCAGCAACTTCTCCTTTAGGAAATTCATGACAACCTTGAACACGTGAACTACATCTGAACACACGTCCAGATGGAGTGCGGAAGCCGATTCTGAACACGTGCAACTTTCCCTGCATAAATATCTCCATAACTTTTCGACTCGTGTCCCTGACGATTTTATGTGAAGTTTCACCTCCTCCACCTGAGCTGACTCGGATTCTGACTCTACACACATCGAGTTCCTCCCCAGAGCCATATTTAACTCACACACATTCACATTTAATCAAAATGCCCAACATCTCTCTCTCTCTCTCTCTCTCTCTCTCTCAATCTCTCCTTCACCTCTCCTTTTTTTCCCGAAGAATATTCAATGTGTATCTGCGGGAGATGTTCATCCTTGACCGATTCGGCAATGTACCCTCAGCTAAGATGAAACTGATCAAATTTGGAGTTCATATTTTATTTCTACATTTTATCGTGTTAAAAAAATGAATTAATGAACAAAACTCTTATAAAAGCTTATCACTTATCACTTCACTCACTGTAATATGATGGCTTGGCAATATGATGATATAATATCGATACTGTGATGGCTATTAGAGATAGATATAGAGATTTTGCAGCTGTAATTATGGAATTTCTATCTATATCATCCCATGATTATATATTTCCCAGATCTCGATCTGATCAAGACAAACGGTCTGATCCAGGGAGGCCTAGCCTCACAACTTAGAAGATTTAAAGACTGCTGTTAATGTTTTGGTGCCAGATATCACATCACACCTTCAGAGGTCTTGTGGAGTCCATCCCTTGCTGGGGCTGAGGTGTTTAGGTGGCACAAGGCAGACCTATACAATATTAAACAGTAGATTTTAATGTCATGGCTGATTTGTGTAATAGCAGAGTTAAACAGCTTTGTCGTTTATGGTTTAGTGTGGCAAAAACAAACCTGTGTGGGTGGACATACGAGTGTAGTAAGAGTTGTCATTTTATAGGCAGGTGTGGATGGACATTGGACATTGATTTTTTTTCACATTTCAGACTATCCAAATGTACAATTCTGATGGTCTGATCTGTGTTTGCGCCTCCTGGCTGGCTCGCCATTTACTATAATTTGATGCAAAAAAAACAAACATATAGATAGATAGATAGATAGATAGATAGATAGATAGATAGATAGATAGATAGATAGATAGATAGATAGATAGATAGATAGATAGATAGAAATATGGGAATATTTATAAAACTTGCTTAAAGGTAAAATTATCATTTGGTGTTTTTGCTTTTTTTCCCCCTGAAAATCTAATCAGTGTATAAATATAACGTGACATAAACATGCATGTTTATTTTTATCAGTTTGTCAGTGAATTGACAAATACTCAAATGTGTGTGTGTGTCTGTGTGTTTTCCTCTGGTGTTTCCAATTCATTTGTATCTCTGTATTAATCACCCAACAACACAACTACTAAACCTCTACTGTACTGTCTGTTTGTGTGTGTGTGTGTTCACCTACTCTTTGCTTATGGGTGTGTGTGTATATGACTGTACCTAGAGAAAAGGTCATGCAAGGTAAATCAATATTGAGGCCTGAGCTATGTGAGCTACACACAAAATAGTTCATCTGTACACAGAACTAAAATGACTACATTTGATCAATCTACAGACTTCTAAATGAATATACGAGTGAAACCATATCCTTTTTTTAAAAAAAAGGAAATATCCTTTGCTTTGTTCTAAATCTAAGGCCTGCATGTTTTCCTGAACACAAACTGATTATAAACCTGTTCAGCTTTAGTGTAAAGTCCTTGACTGTCGTATTACGTCTAGAACACTCTGTATTTAAAAAAAACGAGGGGAAAAAAGCAGTTAGAAACCTGATATTTCAGCTTTCACCTCTGGGGATTTTTGCGTATTTTTTTTCCACTTTCCCTGGAGTCTTAGCATATGGAGGTGAAATGCATGAACGAAACTGAGGAGGAAGGAAAGGCATGACTGTGACTAGATTCAGAGAGAGAAAAATAACAGTGAGAGAGAGAGAGAGAGAGAGAGAGAGAAACTCCAATTCAACACCCTGCGAAACCCACCTCCACCTTCACCGCCCACATCCTTGGCTGCTGAAGATTTTTCTTTGAAGACAAGATGGTGGCCATTAGCAGACAATTTTTCTTTTCCATACACAACCAACCTGCTCCTACGCACAGAACAACGTTATCTCCATTCTTCCATCCTCACTTCCGTTACCTTCATCTTCCATATACTAATCTCTGCATCTCCTCTGTATCAACAATCATCTCAGGTAAGTGTTCCATCATTTTGAAGAAGACCCAGAATGATAAGATATATGATACATCTAGGGGAAGTTAAAACAAAACTGCAATATAAGTCATTCAAACACTTACATTTACAGGATATTGCACACACTCTTATCTAATCTAGTTTACAGAAGTGTTGCCACCCAACGTGGGGCACAAACCTACAACCCTCAGATTAACGGTCAAAGGTTTTACATTTAATCCCAAATCATGCTTTCCTCATGTTGGAACTGCAGGCCATTTCTATGAAACATTAAAGAGTATTAATGCATAGTCCTGATATAATCCTTTCACAAATCACCTGTAAAAACTAGAATGAGTTTATATACAGTTTTCCCCAGAAACTACCAGGTGACTGGTTTGAAGAAATGCACTGAAATCAAAACAAAATAGAAGATTAAAAAGTGGGGGTGAGATGGGAAGATGGTGGGACTTATTTTGAATTGATATCATCATACAGTATATTTCAGGCAAATGCAGAAACTGCTCTTTGATAACATAGTTATGTCTTAGATGACTTAGAAAGTGAGTGATAACCTGTAGAATCAAACTGTGGAATACCGCAAAGACATCCTTTGCAAAATCTATAAATGCTGGCATGGGCTGTGAGAATAAGCTGTCTTCAATCTTTTTTTTTTGTTTACAAATTGTTGTCCTGGATCACATCCAATCTGCCATCAGAAGCAACCACTCTGATAAAACTGTCCTGGACAGTTGATGACAACTTGCAATCTGTAAGAGGTGTTGGCAAGTGCTCTGGACTCATATATCTGACAAAGTACACCGGATTGTCCTAGCCACCTTATCCACCTTAACCTTTGTATCACAACAACCACAATGGTACAACATTCTTCAAGGCTTGCCTCATGGGATGATTCTGTAAGGAATTGTTAAGGCATAAAGAAAACAGGTTTCATTGAGGGATGTCTGAGCTAACTTCAAGGTTCTGTGTTTATCATCACCAAGTGATTAGCATTTGATGGCACCAAGTATCTTCTCAAATCATAGTTCTGCAGTAGTGTTTGCCCTACAGATTTCCTCCCCCAGTCCAAAGACATGCATGGTAGGCTGATTGGCATCTCTAAAATTATATGTGTGAGTTTGTGTGGGATTGTGCCCAATGCAATGGTCGGGAACCCTGTCCAGGATGTCCCCTGCCTTGAGCCCCAAGTCCCCTAGGAGAGGCTCCAGGCTCCACATGACCCAGTGTAGGATTAATGGTACAGAGAGTGGATGGATGGATGAATGGATGGATAGATGAATAGTTCCCTGTAGCAATTCATGTTCAAGATATTGCTGCTTGCTTATTGGGTAACTGATATATGTTTACTATCACCTACCTACCTAAATACCTTTAGTGCCTCCTCAGCACCTACATTCCATCCAAATCACTGTTGTCTCTAAGTGAACAGGATCTAATGATAACACTAATAAACCACTATGTGTTAATATGTGTCTCAAATTCCCTACTGCATTTGTCCTTCAAGAAATTCCTGGAGATGAAACTCTTCTAAGATTACCTTAAGTTTGCTTAAAGCAATTACACAGCTCAGTGTGTGTGAGTGTGTATGTGTCAATCCACTGACTGAAATCATTAGCTTGATTGAACTTGCATTTACATATAATGAGTGGTGAGCCACCCGGGAGGTGATATAAAGTGTCAGTCAGTGGCACTCCATGTGTGGGATACAGAGATCAGTGTGTTGAGAGATTTTTATCTGAATAAAGAAGGATCCTCTCCAGAGTGTGATTGTTTGGTTTATTTCATCACTAGTCTTTGCAAAATATAATGAGTGGTGAACCAGCAAGAAGGTGTGGCCAGGACTTTGTTATTGATATACAGAAATCTTTGTGTTTTAAATAGCTAATCAATAGCAAATGACCACTTTACTTTTTCACAAGTGCACTTGTTTGGCCAATTTAATCCTAAAGGTGTATTTGCATCAAATTGGTGGTAAGCCAGCCAGGAGGTGCAAAACAGTATAATACAAACTCCAGTGGATCAGACAATTTGAATTGCAAATTTGGATTAAAAAATCAATGTCTGACCTTCAACCCCACCTGCCTGTAAACTGAAAACTCTTACTACATTTGCATATGTCAACCCACACAGGTTTGTTTTGCCATCTAATCCAACAAACATCAAGGTACTCTAATATGCCAATTAGCCATAACATTAAAGTCTCATATTGTGTAGGTCTACCTCGTGCCACCTACACACTTCTGACCAACTGAGGCATGAGCTCCACATAATCTCTGAGGGTGTGCTATGGTATTTGGCCCAGCAGATTCTTTAAGTCCTTTAAGTTGCAATGTGGACTCTTCATAGATCGGACCTGTTTGTCCAACACATCCCACAGATAATGGATAGGCTTGAGAACCAGAGAATTTGAGGTGATGTTCCTCAAACTATTTCTGAACAATTTTTGCAGTATGTCAAGAAGCATTATCCTGCTGAAAGACTCCAATGCCATTAGGAAATACTGTTCCCAAGAATGGCTGTACTTGATCTGCAAGAACTTCAAAATGACCTCCACATGAATGCAGGACCCAAAGTTTCCCAGCAGATTATTTCCCAGAGTATCATGCTGCATCTGCCAGCATGCCTTCTTCCCATAGTGCATCCTGATGCCATCTCTTCCCCATGCAAGCAACACACACCTGTCTTCACCTTCATTGCTTTTAATGACATGGTTGATTGGTGTATTAGTGTAGCTGTATTTCTAAATATCCTGAGGGATTCAGAAATTAAAAGAGAAAGAGAATGTATATGCTTCGATAACTAAAAAACGCTGAGTGTAATGCATGTTGAGTATAAAACAGGAGGAAGTGGACTAGAACAGACTTCACAGAAAAACACAAAAATGCCAGAGAGGGAGAAAGAAGAATGGACGAATGAGAGAGAGAAGAAGAAGTAAGAAGGAAGAGCAAGAACAGATTGAGTGTGTCAGTAAAGCAGGCACAGAGCAGATGGGGATTTCACAATGGCTAATCTCACTGCGTTCCCCATGTTTATCATTCTTTTTGTTCCACCACGTTGAGTAAGCAAAGGCCTGTTCCCTTCCTTCTCTTTCCTTTCTCTCTTTTCCCATCTGCTCATATTGGTTCTCATTGATTCTGATGGTTTCCGCAGATCGATTTACACTGAATTACAGTTGAGCGCATCTTCAAGAAGGATGGTTTGATGAAAACTTTCAGAGCTAGTAGAATGATAGATGGCTGTCAGCAACACTGGTTGAATGTTTTAAAAGTCTCAAGCACCAAATAAAAGGTTTCTAAAATACTTTATTTATTCCAAAGTTTGAGTGCAGCGAATCAGACTCGAGAGAAATGTGCAGCTCCATGTCTAAAATCGAGGATAATCCAGAGAAGTCCCTTCCTACAGTCTGTATTTTATGTTCTTCTTATTTTTTACTTGACTTGTCTCAGATTTATTGGCTTTTCAACTGTAGTCTCAGGCTACTTGGTTTAGCTACTTTGGTGCAGTGGTTAATGCATGGGCTTGCTGCTCGTGAGGTTATAAGTTTAAATCCCAACACCACCAAGTTGCCCCTGTTGGGTCCTTGAGCAAGACCATCAACTGCCTTGTTGTAATTTATTTTCCTATTTACTGCCAGATTCCATGAATGAAGCCAACTAACTGAAGTCTGGGTGGTGAGCCAGCCAGGAGGTGCAAAACAGCTCAATCAAATTCCAGAGGATTGGACAAAATAAGATGCTTTGGATGGTCTGAAATGTAAAAATGAATGCCCAGAATGTTCAACCTCACAACCACTCTGTTGTTTCTTGCTCAACTGTAATGGGGGGAATGTAAAAAGTGCTAAGACACTTTGTAAAAATAATGTTTTTGTTGTCATTTCCTGTCAAAGTTTGATGAGAATTAATTCCTTTTCCTAATTACTGGCACAACCCAACTAGCTGATTAAAGTCTTGGACTTGGTCTTAATCCCATAAACTAAGACACAGACTTGACTCGATCCTAGTCCTAGTTTTAGATTGATGGAGCTTATCTACATGCCTGCTTTAAACAGTGTTGTTAAGGTTGCACTGTCCACATTACACACTTTTTCTCCCATACCAAAACGTTAGCTGCAGATTCTTTGAGTCCTTTAAGCAGAGATGTGGAGCCTTCATAGTTCGGACCTGTTTGTCCAGCACATCCCTCAGATAATAGACAGTCTTGAGAACCAGAGAATTTTGAGGTGTGGTCAACTTTGCCATGTTCCTCAAACTATTTCTGAACAATTTTTGCTTTATCCTGCTGAAAGACTCCAATGTCATTAGGGAATATCCTTCCCAAGAATAGCTGTACTTGATCTACAACAGCGTCAAAGTGACCTCCACATGAATGCAGGAGCCTTCAATGTTAAAATAAAAAAGTGTGATAGCAGCCTTACTTCTTGGCTTTACTGGTGAAGTTTTCCACAAAAAAGCTGTGTACGTTGTGTATGTGTAGCCCTTTCTGTATCTGCCCCTGAATCCAATTAGATTTACAACATTGAGGCGGAAAGAAACCATTAAACGTGCAATGATGAAACCACAGGATTTCATTAGCTCGGTGACCAAAGGACCAAACTTTATTTAAACAAGCCTCGCTCATCAGTTAAACACCCTTAAATCTCTCCATCTTCTCAGGGAGTTACTGGTGTTTTTTCTCTGCTTTTTGTCTCCATCTTTCTCTCTGTGGTGCTGACGGACAGATGATGTCTCCATCCACTCATACTTATTACAGCGATCGGCAGCTTTAACCGAGACACAGAGACCATCTGGGTGGCTAGAATTTTTTCCCACGCTCCTCTGTCTCTTTATATCCTTTTATCTCGTTTTCCGCCATCCCACACATCAATCCACAAATCATCCCACACATCAGTCCATTCTTCTGGCTATCTGTCTTCTTTCCTTTTAGTCTTCCTTTCCATTATTTTGTTGTTCCTGCTGGTCATTTTTTCCCTTTCCTTTCTTTTTTTCCCATCCGTGATTTCCAGGACGTTTCCATTCTGTCCAGTTTATCAAACCCAAAATACAACCTGGACACTGAAACCCACCTGGATGGGTGAAATCATCCCATCATGCACCGGGGCAGCACCCCTCTATCCTCCTCCATAATATTACCCCTCCATTCTGCTGTCTTTCCCTCAGCACCAGCAACCCACACATCAGCCTAAATCACGGCCCACTGCGTGTGTTAGCGCCTGCGGCTAACGGCCCGCTGCCATCACTCGCCTGCAAATCCAATCAAACCTCCTCTCATCTCACACACACACACACACACACACACACAGGGAAGGGATGCAGTGCAGCAGACATGCGAGTCATCACATTCCTCCTGTTCACGCCACAGCTGGAGCAAAACTCAGCAGAATATAAGAACTGCATTTCATTCTTTTATTCCTTTATTTTATTCACACAAAGAGCTGAGACACGGAGCACTGTACAGAAAAACAAACAAATGAATAGAAAGATAGAAAGAAAGAGATGGCTATGTAATTGCAATGTTCTATACAATAAACAGATTGAAAAGGTGAAAAATGATGAGAAATAAATCTAAAATAATAATAAGAAAAATCTTTTGCATTTAAAATGGTATCCTAATGTTGTCCTTCTTTTGCCATCTTTCCTTCTACTTTTGTTTCCAGTTTTTATCTTTATATCCTGCTCTTCCTTCTTTGCTTCTTTTCTTTTCTTTTTCTTTTTCTCTTCCAATCATTTCATTCTTCCTGTCCCATCCTTCTGTTTCCTGTCCCATCCTCCTATTTCCTGATACAACCTTCTACTTCCTGTCCCATCCTTTTGTTCCTTCCTTCCTTCCTTCCTTCCATCCATCCACCCACCCACCCATCCATCCATCCACCCATCCATCCATCCACCCATCCATCCATCCATCCATCCATCCATCCAGTCTTTTCTTTCTTCCAGCCTCCTCTCCTATTTTTCCTTTCTCCCAGTCTTCTTGTTAATCTAATGCCATTATCCTTTTTTCCCTTTCCTTCTTCTGCCTTCCTCCCTTCTTCCTTTCTATCTATCAATCACTCTATTGACGTTTCTTTCAAATTCTTTGTTCCTACTCCTTCTTTCCTTCCTTTCTCTATTTGTCAATCCTTCTTTCTTATACAAAGAAAAGGGAGAGAGAGACAGTTCTGTGATTGTGACAGAGTTGTTCGATTCTTTCAATTTTTTCTCTCTGTTCTTCTTGCTGCATTGCTATATTTCTTCATTTTGCCCTTCCAGTATTCCTTCCTTCCTTCCATCCTTCCGTCTTTCATCAGTTTGATTGTTCCCTTTCCTTCTTTTCAATCTTTCATTTTATTCTTTAGTCCTTCCTAACTTTCATTTTTTCCCATCCTTCCTTCCTTTCCTGTTCTACCTCCTTCTTTCTTTTCTTCCTTCCTGTTCTACCTTCCTTCCTTCCTTCCTTCCTGTTCAACCTCCTTCCTTCCTTCTCTATCTGTCAATCCTTCTTTCTTTTCAAGCCCATATCCTCTCTTATTTCTTGTTTTTCCCACCGAACCACGACGTCAAATCAAAACGCTTGTTGGGAAAAATAAATCCAGTGAGTCGGCCAATCTCTGTCAATGCAGGTGGATCACACACACACACACACACACACACACACACAGGTCTGTTTCACCACCGTTAAATATTCAACAGGACATCTTTGTAGGCTGTTGTTAATTAGTCTCCGTAACAACACAAAGGTCTCGCACTGGATTACCTACGACAACCTTCATTTGCATGCATATTAAATGCCGCTATCAACTGATATCTCACTGATCAAATCAGACGCGCTGTTTTGTTTTCATCTCCTCCCGTTCGTCTTCTCTCTTTCATCGGACAGCAATCAAGCATGCCGAGTGCTTATTAAGACTTCATGTATTCCGTGTTTAGTTTAGCGGCCTTTAAAGGCTAAATTAGCGCGGCTAAACACGCTACGTTCATCCAGTCAGTTTTCCTCCGGGATTAATCAATCAGCTTCCGTCTAACAAAATGAGCTCATGAAATTTACTCACAATTAAAATGAAATAAAACAAACCTGTCCTGTTCCTCAACTCTTCTGTCAAGACTTTCCCATCAGGCAAAAGTGTTAGAAAGCAGCAGAACTGGAGACTCCTTCCAGAAAGCTTCAGCATATTAACAATGGACATGGAAGGGGGGGATACAAAAAAAATACTACAAAAAAATACTTTTGTAGAATGCAGCACATTTAATGTAGGAAAGAAGGAAGCAAAGATAGAGGATAAGAAGAAAGAAAAGTTGGAAGTAGTTATAGAATGAATGAGAGAAGTTAGGAAGGATAGATAAAAGGGGGGAGGATGGAAGGCTGGATGAAAAAGAAGAAAGATGGAAGAAGGCAGGAAAAGCAGGAGAGATGGATAGCAGGAATAGCACCATAAAAAAGAAAGGAAGGAAATTGCAGACTGAAGGAAATGAGAGACAATGAATGCAAGGAATGATAGAAGGAAGAGTGGAAAAAGAAAGGAAGAAAAACTGGTATTTAATAAGGGGAAGGAAATTAGGAAATCTTGGAAAAAAGGACGGAAAGAAGGAAGGGTGGGAGGGAAGGAAGGAAGGAAAAAATGGAAGGAAGGACTAAAGGATAGAATGAAAGATTGAAAAGAAGGAGAGGGAAGAATTAAACTGATGAAAGTCGGAAGGAAGGAAGGAAGGAAGGAAGGAAGGGAGGAAGGAAGAAATGTAGTAATGTAGGAAGAAGAACAGAGAGAAAAAATATGAAAGAACTGAACAATTCTGTCACAATCACAGAACTGTCTCTCTCTCTTCTTCCTTTTCTTTGCATTCTCTCTTTCCGTCCTTTAGCCTGTTATGTGAAAATTGTGTGTGTGTGTGAAATGTAAACTTTGAATAAGGATCGAAATACAAATTTTCACACCCACAGGAAAGGAAGTGTTCCAAACACACACACACACACACACACACATACACACATACACACACACACACACACACACACACACACACACCATAACACCTAGAAACAGAAGGGTCTAAATGGATTGTGTTAATACTCTGTGTAGCCTGCAATGCAATTTTTTCCCAATTGACCTCCTCACCACCCCCACACACCACACACACTCGCCTCAGACGCAAACACACTCATGTGGAATACTGAACAGCCACCAGCCCCAAACACACACACACACACACACACACACACAGAATTCTAAATAACTCAAGAGCCTATAGAGAAAATTTCAGGCATGGCGAAACCAACAAAAAGAAATACATTAAAAAAAGCAAAAATAAATAAATAAATAAATAACATAAATAACATAAAATAAAACATATGGACTAGAAAAATGTTCACCAACGAGAATGTATGGGTTCAGAAAAAGAAGTTGTTTGTTTTGGTTTAAATAAATCAACAAAATTATTTATTTATTTATTTATTTATTTATTTATTTATTCATTCATTCATTCATTCATTCATTCACTTACTCATTTATTTATATTAAAAATAATAATAAATAATAATATAAAAAAATTATCATCCGTTTTTTTTTTTTTTTAATTTTCATATTTGGCTTGTGGCTCAAAAAAATGAAAGAGGAAAGAAATGGAAAGGGAAAAAAGAAAAAAAAAATTAATAAATCATTAGATTTTCCCTCCTCTAAAAAATTCCATTTAAATGGTTTTATCAGAGTAAAAGTTAAATGTTAAAGCGCTTCATAAGAGCAACAGGTTTTTAATAAAGCAAAAATCCACAAGGGCCGCTTCAACGCCCACCGCTGAGAGCATCTCGTACCGACCAGATTAAACTGGCCATGGTCCATTTCTCTTACTTTTCTAATTATTGTACACGGACATCACTAAGATCATCGCTGCTGTCCACACTTTCCTGTGTCTCCAAGGTTTCTACATAAAATATAGAAACTCAACAACAAATGATGACGCATTTACATACAGTACGCTGGTGATACAGACAAAGTGGGCGGAGCTTAGAACTTATGTGGGATTTGTGATTGTCCTAAAACAAACCTGAAAAAATGGCAAATAACGATGTTTTAAATGAGTTTTTAAGAGTTTAAAAAATACAAATTATCCACAAAAATTCTAAACAGTTACAACAACAAGCAAAGACAACAATGCTTTCAGTGCAGTTTTTTGTATGAAACATTTTCTATACCCACTTTATTCCTAATTAGGGTCACGGGGATCTGCTGGAGTCTATCCCAGCACACATTGGGTGAAAGGCAGGGGTACACCCTGGACAGGTCACCAGTCCATCACAGGGCCACACATATAGACAGACAAACACACACACACACTCACTCCTATGGGCAATTTAGAATTACCAAATCAACATAATGTACATGTTTTTGGACTGTGGGAGGAAACCGGAGCACCCGGAGTAAACCCACACAGGCACGGGGAGAACATGCAAACTCCACACAGAAAGGCCCAGGATTTGAACCCAGGGCCTTCTTTCTGTGAGGCATTTTAAAAATAAAAATAATTAAAAATAAAGATCCTGACTATAAAATTTAGGCCACGTTTGCAGGAACATCTTTTGCTATTGACCCAAAGTCTACAACATGAGAACAGATTGCAAATTAGTGACTCCCAAACTGTCAGCTGCTCTCATTTTCGATTTTCTTTTTCTAGAAAAGTCCATTATTGAGGCCAAATCAGGCAAAAGATGGATGAAATTAAGAAATACCAGACAGGTCTTGGTAACCTCAGGACCTTTGTGTGTGTCTGTCTCCTTCTAAGAACCCAGACAGCCATTGTGGTCAGAAATGTGTGACATTTTTAAAGAAAGAAGGTCGCTATCCAGGAGAAATGTCACCTGAAACAAAGTTCACCAGCAAAAAAAAAATAAATAAATAAATAAATAAATAAATAAATAAATAACTAACTCATCTCTGAGAATAAAACTACATCCTTGCCACGTTTTATCTGTTGGCTCAAAATGGTGTAGAAAAAAAAGAGCGCAAAAATGTATAAATATTCATGATATGCAAATTAGAAATGCCCCTTATATCCCTTAGAGATATACATGACACTGTTTCTTATTAAATGCACGTTCCCTGTGGAATTCTGTCCAATGCTGCAGTTATTATTTATTTTTATCCCAAAGCAAGGCTTGGACTTTTATATAAGTTACATTTCTGTCTCGAATAAGCTTACTGTAGTTTATAAGGTCAATAACTGTACAAATGGCCAGGTAATTACTAATCATTTAATCGTACAGTGTTTAACTTTAATATTGCAATGCTTCCTGGGTAAGTTCTTTTGAAAAATCAACTGTCCGACTACAGAGATCTACCACACTCTGGACGCCGGACCGTCCAGTTTCTTCCCCGTTACCAAAAAACACACACACACTCCATTCCACTTGAGCGGTGATTAATTAAAGCGTCGCCCTGCATTAATGATTCTCGGCTCGGTGCGAAAACCGTGATGATCTGCAGCTCTCGGTGTCGTAAACGTCTATAGGGTGAAGAGAGATGCAAATCGTCAAGGTTTCGACCCCAATTAACCCCTAATTAACCCGTCTCCACGTGTCTTTAACCGGCTGGGAGAGATCTCGGCTCGGCCGTTTCAGAATCCGTGATTGAGATCAGGCTCATGAAGTGAGCTGCGGTAGACGAATGGGGGTCGGGTTCGGATCGAAGCTTTGCGTCACACAGAGAGAGGTTTTTGTTTAGAAAACTAATCAACGACAAAGTGGTGGCATTTATTTTTACCCAGACACCAAATCACAGAATTACCTCCTCTTCTTCTTGTGTCCATGTTGATGATTGTCATGTTCCACTCCACAGTGAGGGTTAATATGAAGCTCATATGGAAGTAGACACTCAGGACTTGAGAATTTGTAGTGTTTCATAGGAAAAGAGACAGAAAGCAGGAAAGAAGGATTTAAAAAAAAAGGAAGTAAAGAAAAAGAAGTATAATGCAAAATAAAGAATGGAAGAAATAGAAATAGACTGAAGGATATGAGAAATAAGGGATGCAAGGAATGATAGAAGAGAGAGTGTGAAAAGAATGTAATGGAAGGAAGGAAGGAAGGAAGGAAGGAAGGAAGGGAGGGAGGGAGGGAGGAAGGAAGGAAAGAAATAGGTGGGAAGAATATGATAGATGTATGGAAGGACTAAAGGGCAGGAAATGAAGGAAGGAACAGGAGAAAATTCTGTATTTCTGTTTTCCCGAGCTTACTAGGAGCATTATATTCATAGAAAAGTTCCAAAAAAACAAAAACAATGGTTTCTATCTTCAAAGTAAATGTTGGTATCAAACCCATTCCTGCTCTCTGAGATGTTCTCCAAGTGCTTGTTCATCTAAAAAGCAGCTCAGATTTCACCTTCAGCCAGTAAAATTCTGTGTAAGGTTCTCCAACAGAGGGAAAAACACGGTTATAGAAGAAACACTTATGTTATATAAACAGCTATAACAGTAATTTACTAAAAAGCTTCTTTTTCTCTCATTATATAAATAAACCAAATAAATGTAGCTTGTTACGTAACTGCGAAACATCAGAAATACATTACGTTGTGTAACGTTTCCTCTGGCGGTTTACAAAGCACTGACTGTCTGTGAACGAGCTGTTGCTATAGAAACAATGACATCATCCAACAATGATGACCGCATGAATAGGAACTAAGCAAACTAATCCATGCATCACCTTCTGACCAATAAGAATGCAGAACATGACATCAAGCCTTTTACACAAGCGTGTGTATTTACAAAAACATGTACATTAGGTTGATTGGAAATTCTAAATCGCCCATAGGAGTGAGTGTGAGTGTTTGTCTGTCTGTCTATATGTGTGACCCTGTGATGGACTGGTGACCTGTCCAGGGTGTACCCCTGCCTTTCACCCAATGTGTGCTGGGATAGGGTCCAGCAGATCCCCGTGACCCTAATTAGGAATAAAGCGGGACATAGACAATGAATGGATTCGTCACGGCCCCTCTGTAGTTTTTTTGACATTTACCATTTGGTAAAAGATTTCTCCTGGATGACAATGTAAGAGAAGGTGCGAATGCGTTCGCACACTGTTAGACGTTTAAAATGGCATTCCCGGGAGAAAAACTCGGCAGCGGTGTTGTGCGTGTAAGCCATTTTCGACTACACAATAGCTGAAATGTGAAATGGGAACTTATTGATCACAAAGGTTACAAAGCCTGATCCTCTTACATACAAGAATGCTGTGTATACAAGACGTTTTCCGGAGCATGGCAGGGTGTGAAAAGAGAGCTGGATGATGTTTAATGCTATTTAGCCACATTAAGGAGCTAGTTCAGTACTTCAAGGGTGTAAAGAATCTTCCTAGTCACTACGTGGCACGTTTGGGTTTAACGTGTTTGGATCGCTAGCAGTTTCTTGGGTTATTCAGCTTCAATCATCAGAATACATAACAGAAATGAACTTCATTAGCACCGCATATATCCTTCAATTCTAATAAATATTCAATCATTTATTACATAATAATGATATGAGAGCCGCACAGTGGTGAGATGGTGCAGTGGGTAGCAATGCTAATGGTTTTCCTCCAGGTTTTACATTTACATTCAGGGCATTTGACAGACACCCTTATCCATAGTGACTTACAATTTATCTCATTTTAAACAGCAGACCAACTGAGGGATAAAGGCCTTGCTCAGGGGCCCAGCACTATGACCTAGGGTTTGAACTCTTCCTAGCAGTTGTCCAACACCTTAACCACTAAGCTACAACATGGCAGGTTTCCTCACATCCACTGATCCTACTAAACACTTCTCCCATGCAGGGAAAAATCAAATCCGTGATGAACGCTGGCAAAAAATATGCGCATAACATATTAGTCAACTGACAGATGACCGCAGTGTGAATCAGACAAAGCCACAGGTGCACTGACTCTCATTTTAAAAGCATCATGTTTACCTTTTTCATTTATTTATTTATTTATTACAGGTATTCACAACCAAAAAGAGATGGTCTTGCTGCCAACAAATTCAGTCCCAACCACGAATTCAATTCAATAGCGCTTTTAACAAGGGACACTGTCTCAAAGCAGCTTTACAGAAGTATAGAAACATAGAAAAAATTCTAAAGTTTATCGTTAAGTTACTATTTATCCCCAACATTTATCCCTAATGAGCTAGCCTGAGGCGATGGTAGCAAGAAAAAACTCCCTGAGATGATATGAGAAAGAAACCATAAGAGGAAGCAGGCTCAGAAAGGAACCTCATCCTCATTTGGGTGACACTGGACAGGAAATAATGTAAATGTTAATAATGTCCTTTCTTCAAACGTTTATATTCACATGCAACTGTGCAACCAAGAGCTCCTGAGGAACTAACAGAAGTCGCTATGTCTACGTGAATGAATGTGTGTTTATGAAACCTATGCACACTGCCTGATGAGTAGCATCTCATTTCATAAACAAGGTCAGAAGACATATCCTGTGGTCATGGAAAAGTTTCAGAAGGGTCAAATGACTTGGTCTGCATCAAGGAAAGAAAAGACTCAGGAGATTACTGAAACTAAAACCTGGTTAAGAAATGTCCAGCACGTTACTTAAACCTGGAAAGCTCATGGTGTAGCATTATCTTCCACGGTCAGAAAAAACTTAGAGATCACTTAAATGTTTGGTGAAATAAACTCGTAAAAACATACAGATAGAGCTCATGGCTATGTCTGTTTGTAAAAGCAAGAACATTTCCACACACACATTGCTAAGAGAACTCGAGGGATTGGGATTAAACAGCTGTGTAGCCTTAAGAAAACCACTTATCAGTCAGACTAATTGGAAAAAAAGGCTTCGATTTGCTAGGGAGCATAAAGATTGGACTCTGGAGCAACGGAAAAAGGTCAAGTGGTCGGATGAGTCCTTCATCAGTTTTAACCTGTTCCTGAGTGATTGGCGCATCAGGGTAAGAAGAGAGTTGGATGAAGTGAATGAAGGTGGATGAAGTGATGCACCCATCATGCCCTGTGCCTGCATACAAGCCTGTGGGGGCAGTGGTGTGATCTGAGGTTGCTTCACTTGGTCAGGTCTAGATCGAGGTTATGTGCTCTAAACCTGAATTTCCTAAATGACCAGGTTTTTCCATCATTGGATTATTCTGGCAAATTCTGAGATGACCACCAGGATTCATCAGGCTCAAATTGTGGAAGTGTGGTCCAGGCAGTATGAGACATCACTGTCACTCATGGATTGGCCACCACAGAATCCAGAGTAACCCCATTAAGAATTTTAATCTGGGATGTGCTGGAGAAGACTTAAGGCAGTGTTCCATCTCTCCCATCGTCAGTACAAGATCCTGACGAGAAATGAATACAACTCTGGATGGAAAGAAATGTTGCCATAATCAAAGCAAAAGGTGGTCCAATGAAATATTAGAGTGTGTGAGTTTTATTTTTTGGCCAGGCCCCAGGCATAACTTATTAATATACTATGTGTGGGTGAAAGATAAATTCCTGCCTCATTCCCAGAATTCCCAGGATTTGATCCAGATCCACCGTAGTCCTGACCAGAATAGATGGGATATAAAAGATAAAAAATTCTACTGTTCAAACTTTCTATTCAATCAGCCTGCTTTTAAAGAATCTGAAGATCCAGCCTTTCTACATCTCTCCATTTCTTCATCTGTCTGTCACTGCTGCACTCAGCTATCCTACCAGTCCTTCACTCACACTTGGCCTTTTTCTTTCTCTCTCTCTCTCTCTCTCTCTCTCAGAGCAGAGAGGTGAGGCAGATAAAATGACTGCTCTCCAAACTCCACACTTTGCCCGCAGCCCTTATAAGCCCTCCACTGCAAGGATTTTTTACACACGCACTCACACACTCTCTCTCTCTCACACACACACACACACACACAGGAAAGAGTGAGAAGAGGGAGAGAATGACAGACAATTAGAGAAAGAGAGAGAAATCAAGTGAGAGACAGCAATGACGAGAAAGGACGAAAGAAAGATAAAAGTAATGAAAGAAAAGAATGGAAATGACAATGTGAGAGAGAGTGAGAGAGCGAGAGAGAGAGAAGAAGGAGAGAGTGATAAATAACGAGAGGGAGAGAAATCAACGAGAGCAGGACAGGGAGCAAGAAGAGTGACAATCTGAGCAGAAAGGAAGGAGAGCAAGAGAGGCACAGAGGCAGGATTAGACAGAAAAATGAGAGGGGGAAGAAATAGAGAGGATGATGAAAAACTCCAAGATGAAGTGATAGAGTGAGAATAAAGAAGGAAGGAGAAAAGAAACTGAGTAATAACAGTAAAGTGGAAAGATAGGGGGATGACGGAATAGACTGAAAAACTGAGGAGAAAAGAGTGATAGCTTGAGATAAATATGGAAAGTGCAAAAAATCAACCAAAGTGACGGAGATGGGGGGAGAGATCGTAAGAGGATGACAAGGAGAAGGAAAAGTGACAGACCGAAGAGCAAACGAAGAGCAGGGAAATGAGAAAGAGAGTTAGAAAAGTGATCGAGAGCAAAGGAGAAATTGAGTGAGAGGGAGAAAAATAGAGGAGGAAGATATCCAAGAAAATGCAAAAGAGAGTAAAAATAATAGAAGATTGTGCAGAAAAGAAAGAGTAGGTGTGAGGTGCAAGAAGAAAAGATGAGAGAGGAAAACAAGAATTTGAAGGTGAAGACAGAAAACTGAGTGAGAGTACGAGATGCAAAAAAAATAGATGGGTGAGAGAAAAGGAGGAAAGAGAAAACAGAGGGAGAGAAAAATATTGAGTAAGACTGGAGAAAATAAAGATGGTGAATGTTGTGACGTGAGAGTGGGAAAAACAGTAGTGAGAGGAAGAGATGGGTACGAGAGAAAGGTGATGTAAAAGTGGGAGACAGAGAGAGAACCTGAAGAAAAGCTATGAGATCAGAGAAAGAGAGAAGGAAGGAATGGTGGGAGAAAAATCTGAGTGAGAGTGGGAGGGATGGAGAGGGGTTGAGAGATCTGAGAAGGAGAGAGAGGAGATTTAGTGCAGCTGTAAATGGAGAAGAGAGAGAGAGAGAGAGAGAGAGAGAGAGAGAGAGGAATCACAGTCAGTTTACATGACTGATGGATGAAAGAAACCGAGCGACAGACGAAAAGATGGAAAGTGTTAGAAGCATAATACAGTCATTTTAATAATCCACCTTAAATTATTTTGGAATTTTTTATCATGTTTATTATACCATCATCATCTTTATGACATCATGCTCAGTGTCCCATTGATAAGATCTCACTCAAGTTGTCCATTCTACTAAATAATATATCTAAACTCCATACATTACCCCTCCTACACAATTTAGCCAGCAAACTATCCCAAAGTTGCACCGCTGCCACCCCTAATAACCCTAATAACAGCCCTTCAACAATCTGACCAGGGTCATGGCGTCTCTGGAACCTTTCCTGGAAACACTGGGAATAAGGCTGGAATAAAATATATTAATATAATTGGTATCCTCATGCCTCATGAATACCCCAGCACTCACCCAAAATAGCCCACGATGCCACTCTGAACTGCCCCAAAATGTTACAATGCCCACATCTGCCCAAATTCCCTACAGTTTCAACAATGCCTCGTTGCCAAACTAACAATCTTCAAAAATCACCCATTCTTACAAAAGAATTGCTCCCTAACATCACCCCAACTCAGGTTCAACAATGACCCAATAATTGCCTGAACCACCCCTCCATTCTAATCCAACAAATGCCCCAATACTTGCCAAAATATTCTCCTTACCTTATCCCAATACCACCCAAAATGCCCCACCGGTTCCCCAAAATTACTTTAATAGTGTATCACTGATGCCTCTTTGCAGCTCCAAAACTTTTCAGAGCTTTTTCATTCATTCCAACATTTTCATTCTGCCTTCTAACTGCCCATTTGACACCCTGTTGCCACCCCAATGTTTCCTGAGCAACATTGTTCCAATTCCAACCTCCAACCATCGGGAACTGACCCTCAAATCCTCCTGAACCATTCTTCCAAACTTTCTGCAATACAGTTATCTAAAAACTACCCCCACCAATATTGGTACCCACTGGAAGTGGCTCAGTGGCAAAGGCTTTGAGATACTGTTCAGATAATCTTGGCACAAATCCCAAAATATTCTTTGAGCAAGATCCTTAGCCCTCACTGATTAGCTGTATCCAAGTTACTTTGAATCTAAATTTCAGGCAAAATACAGAACATTGTTCATAAATTTTGTATTTGCTGCCTGGATGATTGATTCAAAACATCCAACACTGCCTCAAGATTCAGCAAATTCTGCTCCAAAACCTGCCTCCTGCTCCAAGTACCAACACTGTCCTCCTCCGGTCTTGAGACTCTGGCTCATACACTGTCACTTTGTTCATGTCGCCTCTTCGGTAGACGTGCCGGGAACACCAAACTAGCACTTTTCCTTCCACCATCCTCCTTCACTCTGAAACACCAGCTACTGATGGAGAGAATGAGAGATAAAAATATTGAGTGTGAGAGGAGAAGGCAAGAAATTAAAGAGCGAGAGAGAGAGAGTGAGTGAGAGAGTGAGGGGTGGGAGGGATGGGTGGTGAGAGAAGAAAGAACCCAAGCGAGAAGGGGGAAAATTGAAGCTCATCAGTTTCCCCTTCTTCGGCTCGTCTCTTTACATTGTCTCAACCTGCCAGCTGAGTGAGATGTGACGATTACGTGTTCTTTACAAAAGAAAGAAAGACAAGAAAAAAGATTTCTCTCTCCATTTCTCTCATAAGTAATGTGACTCCAGTGCTTTTGGGCGATTAGGAATATGTGAGCCAGGGATACCACCACATCAGACATATAGCTCACATTAGCTTGATTAGCACAATGTTGCAAAATAACCCTAAGAACAGAGAACCCCCTGTCCTGCACACTTGAGCATTTTCCCTGGGTTAGCATTTAGCTAACGAGCAACAATTCATCAGTTGATGTAAAATCTGCAAGAATTTAAAGGGTTTCTCAGGAACCATGGTTGAGAACCTGTGGTCTAACAAACATATAAAAGATATTTGTTATTGGGCTAACTATCAGAACCATCAGAACCTACACTCCATCCTGATCTCAGTGATTGCCAGTCCCATCACCACACGGTACACCATACTCCAACAACACCTGAGGAAACTGTTATCCTGAAGGTTAACAAGAAAAAAAACTGCAGTTTTAGGGCAATGTCTATTTATTATGATGTTATAGGTCACATGGCAATGCCAAAATGGCAGAAGTAGTCTGTCTGGATTGCGTTCATCCTACACACATATACTGATTATTGGCTGAGCAGTAGCTACTGACTCCAGTGCAGTGGGTACTGAATCCAATCTGGTAGGTACTGAATTCAATGCAGTGGGTACAGAATCCAATCCGGTAGGTACCGAACTCAATCTGATAGGTACCAAACTCAATCCAGTAGGTACTGAGTTCATTGCAGTAGGTACTGAATTCTGTGCATTAGGGTCCAGTGCAGTACATACTGAATCAAATGAAGTAGGTACTGAACCCAATGCAGTAGGTACTAAATCAAATGTAGTAGGACTGAATCAAATGCAGCAGGTACTGAACCCAGTGCAGTAGGTACTGAATCAAATGCAGCAGGTGCTTAACCCAGTGCAGTAGGTACTGAATCAAATGCAGCAGGTGCTTAACCCAGTGCCGTAGGTACTGAATCAAATGTAGTAGGTACTGAATCAAATGCAGTAGGTACTGAATCAAACATAGCAGGTACTGAATCAAATGCAGTGGGTACTGAATCAAATGCAGTAGGTACTGAATCAAATGTAGTAGGTACTGAATCGAATGCAGTAGGTAAAGAAAGTCTTTATAAAGGCTTTCCCATGTCAGAAAACACACATTGTTACCTCTGACACTCAAAACTCCTCCCATAAAAATTAAACCCCCAAAAAATTCAAAATCATAACATCAATAATTTATTCTGCCAATTTGAGCTGATGTTTAATTTGAGCTGATGTTTAATTTGAGCTGATGTTTAATTTTAGCTGATGTTTAATCTGCCAATTCGAGCTTTTACTACAGAAACAAAAACGTACTGGAACAAGTGCATTTATATTTCAATGACTCATAAGATCAACACCTTCTGACCAATCAGATTCAAGTATTCGAGTGCAGTAGTGTAATTACAGGTAATGGCTGTGTGTGTACAGTTAAATACTCACTATGACAGAAATTAAATTCATCCTCTTTGCACTAATAAAGCATTCATTTATAATGTGTGTCATGAAGGTTACTCTACAATCACACACACACACACACATACACACACAGTGTGTGTAGAGTGTAATGAGGACTGGCAGGGGCTTGTCTCCTCCTGTTAAACCGTAATGAAGTCTGTCACTCTGCTATGCCGGCTTCATCGTTCTCTACATTAAATCACATTTCATTACATCACACGACGCGCCATTCAGCAAACACAATGAGAGCGCACTCCCGCTACAGCGGCTGAATCCCAAACGACAAATAAATACACCTCCAGACCAAGAAATGCTTCTTTAATCTGTTATGAAATGCTAATTCTCCATTAAGCATCATTTTGTAACATAATCCAGAGCCAGTTTGGTGAAATAAACGCCTCGCTGTTTGACATGAAGTGCACTTCGTGGGGCACCGAAGCAATTATTCTTGCCTCATCCTCATTCCAGGTCACCCGTCCTGCCCCTTTATTGGCATCCTCTCATCTCCTTCCAGTTCTCTCCATCCATCGCTGGTACGCTAATAACCTGCTGGCCGACTCTACACTAACCTTTGCACCTCATCAGGAGATCTTTTCATTTAAAAGCTTTTTAATGAACCAATTTCCAATCAAAACATTGTGCTAATTACTAGCACAGGAGGAAGAAATAACGAGAAAGATCAGCACGGCTCTTGAACCGTCCTCAGATCGTCGGGTCGGACTTCGGGAAAATTCTTATACCTGCTGATCACGTCCTGGTGTTTGCACTGGTTCTCTATCCTGCTGCCCAAACAGAGATGGGTTTAGCTTTTATTTCATCATCATTGAGATGCTACGAGAAATGAACAAATCTCAGCTCACATAGACATCAATGCTGAGTGAGGAAATAGTTTTCAGCTATTGCGACTGTATCTTTATGCTAAACAGGAAATCCAAAATGCTTAAAAGTATCAACTTATCTAAATAATTGAGTGGCAAGATGCCAAATTTTTTTATTTAATCTGGAATACCTGTAGGACCAACCTGGTTAGCTAGCTTGCGTAATTAATTTTTACATCAACCCACTGACTGTGTCCCAAACCGATCACTCCCTTCACTACATTATTCCAAACTGTCCATGTGGGAGTGTCCTAAATCACATCTCCCTCTTCCTCTCCCTCACATACAGCAGGAACTGAACCCAATGCAGTAGGTACTGAATCAAATCCTGTAGGTACTGAATCAAATGCATTAGGCACTGAATCTAATATGGTAGGTACTCAATCAAATGCAGTAAGGACCGAGTCCAATGCAGTAGCAAATGAATCCAGTGTAGTTGGTACTGAATCCAATGCAGTAGGTACTTAATCATATGCAGCAGATACTGAATCCAATCTGGTAGGTACTGAATCAAATGCAGTAAGTACCGAGTCCAATGCAGAAGGTACTGAATCCAGTTCATTCCTCTACTCACTAAGCGTGTCCTAAACCAATTCCCCGTGTGTCCAAACTGCACGCTCTATTCACTATATAGGCTGCATATACATCATTCCAACATTCACCGACACCGTAGTCACTATATAGGGCGCCTAAACATCATTATAAATGTGGCCTCATAATCAGGTCACTGTGGACGTGTCCCAAACTACACCCCCGCAATCCCTATTCAGGGCACATAAAGTTCATTACCGATGTCTAAACTCTAAGCTAAATAAATAGGCCATGTGGATGTGTTCCAAACAACACACCCTGTTCACTCATCGACAACACTGTGTCCCAAACCACACAACCTATTCACTATATAGGGCACATAAACATTATAAAGGTCTCATTATCATCATTATTATAATCTTTATGAGGCCACTGTGGATATGTCCCAAATCACACACCATATTCACTATATAGGCTGCATAAACATCATTCCATACATCTAATTATCCTCAGTACACTAAGGATGTGTCCCAAACCAGGCACTCTAATCATTATGTAGGGCACATAAAAATTATTATAAATGTCTCCTCATAATCAGGCCACTGAGGACGTGTTCCAAACCAAACACTCTATTCATTATATGGGACACAAACAGTATAATTACTAATGTCTAAGCGAGGCAGTGTTCCAAACATATGTTCACTATATAGGGCACAAACATCATTAGAACCATCTCATCATCATCACGTTGTTGAGGGTGTGTCCCAAACCACACAATATTCACTAGGAGTGATATTTCCAGTTGGAGCAGTGCATTCTGGGTATTCTGTATCAGCAATAGTACACTGACACATGCAATTGTGATGCATTAAGGGTCCTTTGGTGTGTGTATGTTTGTGTGTGTGTGTGTGTGTGCGTGTGTGTGTGTGTGTGTGTGTGTGTGTGTGTGTGTGTGTGTGTGTGTGCGTGTGTGTGTGTGTGCGTGTGTGTGTGTGTGTGTGTGTGTGGGCATGTGTGTAAAAGAAATGAGAAAACAGCATGCAGGTCGGACTCTATTACTATCTGAAAAGGACATGTGTAAATTATAGCGAAGGTACAGAGATGACTGTGTGTGTGTGTGTGTGTGTGTTTGTGTGTGTGCGTGTTTCCCAGCGTGAATGATCAGGCAGCCTGAGCAGAGGATCACATGGGTGTGAAATCTCTGCTGATACACAGAACGGTCCTGCAGACAGAGATAAGAAAGATGGATACAAGACGGCACGGAGAGAGAGCGAGAGAGTTGGAGAAAGAGGAGGATGGAGTGAGAGAGAGAGAGAGAGAGACAAAAGTGTACAACATGAAAAAGAGAAGGATATGAAAATACACGTGAAAAGAAAGAAAGAGAAAGAGAGAGAGAGGGAGAGAGAGAGAGAGAAAGAGGGTGATGGATTGAAGTAGAAGTGGTGGAGACATGATCGATGAGCAGATAAAACAAAGCAGGAGCTGTGAAGAAAAAAATAGAGAGTGAAGACAAACGGGGGGAAAAAAATTGGCACTTTTCACGTCTGGCCATCTGATTTAGTCGAATCAACCAATCGAGTCCATTTCACTTCACATAATTATCCTCCGGGAAGGTCAGACTTGGTTCTCCAAACTCATTAATCCAGACATAATACTCCAGACACAGTACTCTCGATTCAGTACATCAGTGTCCATACTGAAGAGTGGCCATAGTACTAAATATACAGTACTTTAAACTTCACAATACTCCACACTCAGTACTCCTAACCCAGCCACACTACTCTAAGACACAGTACTTTAGATTTGGTTCTCCGGATTTGTTACTCTAGATTTTTCAGATTCAGTATTTCAAACTCAACACTAGAGACTCGGCACATCAGACTCAGTACTAGAGACTCAGTACTGTAAACTCAGTACTTCAGACTCAGTATTAGAGTCACTGTACTACAGACACCGCATTTTAGACTTAGTACGTCAGATTCAGTATATCAGATTAAGTACTTAAGATTCAGTACTAGAGACACTGTATTACAGACACAGTACGTAAAACTCAGCACTAGAGACTCAGTACATCAGACTCAGTACTAGAGCCACTGTACTACAGACAAAGCATGTCAGACTCAGTTCTAAAGACTCTGTACTTAAGACTCACTGCTAGAGCCTCTGTGCAACAGACACAGGATTTTAGATTCAGTGTGTCAGATTCAGTACATCACACTCAGTACTTTAGTACTAGAGACACTGAACTCCTGATACAGCATCTTAAACAATACCCTAAATTCAGTACTTCAACCTATTCACCTATACCTATTCATAGCGTATGTAAGATTTTTGCATTAAACATGTTTCATTCATTCATAAATGATTCAGTTTTCTGCAAATGATTCAATGAATCATTTAGGAGAACAAATCAGTAAGGAGTCATTCCTGTACTTCAGCTGCCGACGGGATTCAGAACCATGAACTGCAAAAACTGAAAGGTGACATCTAAAGCTCCTGATTCCGTCCCACCCCGTAACTGACATGGGTCTGACGAAGGTTTACGTCTTTTTAATCATCACTGACCGAGAAGCTGAAGCTGTGAAGAGGAAAAGTCTGATGTTTAATGACATTCACGCAGAAACCTCCCCGCTCCAGTAGATTTTCCCTCACTTCATTCATCCTGCTCTCGTTTATCACGCCATGGTCACAGAGATTGATTCAGTAGTTACAACAAGGTCATGTTTAGTGAGGCCACTGCAGGTCCCAGTGTCATGACCTCCCCTTTAGACCCCCTGTAGAGATGACCCTGCTGACCGGGAGGGTGTGGGTTCAAATCCAAGCCCTTCAAGTTTGGGAAAAAAAAAGAGCTGCTGAATGAATAAATAGGTCATTTCCCTGCAGTAAACACAGCGCACACAGCGAGGACACGTCCCTATCCACACACACACACACACACACACAGAGTTCGGTGTTTATGGCATACATCCTGAAAGTAAATAAGATTTAAGTCTGCTCTAACGCACAAACATGAAGGAAAAAAATGAAGGAAATACAGCGCAAGAAAGAAAGGGGGAGGGAAAGAGAAAGAGAAATTAAAAGGAAAAATTTGTTACAAAAGGAAAGTGTGTGAGAATGACAGAAATATGAAAAGAGAAAAAGACCGGAAATGAAAAAGTGACAAAAAGCAAAGACAAAGTCTGAGAAATTGTGAAAGAATGAAAGAAAGAAAGAAAGAAAGAAAGAAAGAAAGAAAGAAAGAAAGAAAGAAAGAAAGAAAGAAAGAAAGAAAGAAAGAAAGAAAGAAAGAAAGAAAGAAAGAAAGAAAGAAAGAAAGAAAGAAAGAAAAAAGAAAGAAGGGAGAAATGTGAGAAACAATAAGAGGAAGGGAAAAAGAACTGAGTAAATAAAAAAACTAAATAATTAATCAAATAAATAAATAAATGCTGGATCACTGAAGCAGAACGTTAAGCTTAAAACTGCTGAATGTAAAACTCGTTATTTTAGAGATATTCAGAGATACTCACAGTCCTCTGTGGACATGTTCCAAACCACACACACACACACACACACACACACACACGCACACGCCTTCCTCTCCATATGATGTGCATGTTCATCATAAATAACGGCTCGTGAAAACTCTAAAGACATAAATAAACGAGACAATAAACAAACAAACAAAAAAAACCAGAGCACATTAAATTCATCCTGGAGATGTGATTCATCAGAACTGCGATTGGAATCGACTGAGAACAATCCGGAAAATTCTATTACCCTCCGGGAATAAAAAGGAATTGTAAATGACAGACGAGGAGACTGGAATGAGAGAGAGAGAGAGAGAGAGAGAGAGAGAGAGAGATAATCACATCAACACACACACACACACACATACACACACAACACAACACAATTCAAACACTAATAAGAGGAGAAGTTTAGCTTCAACATTTCACTGACCGCCTCGATTAAGCTTTCCGTTCATCACTGTCACTAATATAGAGCTGAAAACTGTGTACATACACACACACACACACACACACCTCCACGGGAGTTTCAACAGAGTGCAGTTAGATCTCACACTTTTCTGACACAGACGACTTAGTGCAAAGTGTGTGTGTGTGTGTGTGTGTGTGTGTGTGTGTGGGAGGGAGAAAGAGAGACTTTAGGTCAATACCTCTCACACTCTGACCACAGCTAAACCCACTGAGGCTACAACTTGGGGTTTAGTGTCATATTCAATTACAGAGTGCCATTATCATTCGGAACCATACACACACACACACACACACCCACACACAAACACACACATGCGAGAAAGAAGAGGTGGCAGTGCATTATCGGTAGGTAAGTGAACACTAACGGATTCCTTGTGGGAAGAATGTGAGGTTGGAGAGAAAACCATTCAGAGACATTAGCACCTCTGAGATGGACCCCCCCCCTTCTCACACACACACACACACACACACACACACGATTGCAATTCTATCTTTATGATATGTACAGTGACATGTGGGTTACTGTAACTACATTTAGCCATGAGATTAACCTCAGTAACCTAACTTTTATTTCTCTTTTTCTTCCAGTTGTTTATGTTATTGACCTGTGCTGAGTAAACGAAAGAAAGAAAGAAAGAAAGAAAGAAAGAAAGAAAGAAAGAAAGAAAGAAAGAAAGAAAGAAAGAAAGAAAGAAAGTAAGTTTAAAGGAAAAACTGAGAAGAGCGTCAGTGTTAGTGAGCATGGCATAAATGGAGGTATGGGCGTGCCCCTAGAGTGGGTGTGGCCCTGAAGGTTATAGAGGGGAATGTGGGCATGTCAGCAGCTCTGAGAGGGCATGGCCTTGATGGAATTAGAGTGGAATGTGGGCGTGTCATAGCAGCTCTAAGCAGACATGTTTATAGTGATCTTTAAAGAAAATGTGGGTGTGTAATAGCATCTTTGAGCGGGCGTGTCCATATTGATCTTAGAGTGAAATGTGGGTGTGTCCTTAGTGATCTTAGAAGGGAATGTGGGTATGTCATAGCAACTCTGAGTAGGTGTGTCCTTAGTGATCTTAGAAGGGAATATGGGTGTGTCATAGCAGCTCTGAGTGGGTGTTGTTATTGATCTTAGAGGGGAATGTGGGCATCTCATAGCAGCTCTGAGTGGGTGTGTTCTTAGTGAACTTAAAGGGGAATGTGGGCGTATCATAGCAACTCTGAGGGGGCATGGCCTTAATGGTATTAGAGGTGAATGTGGGTGTGTCATAGCAGCTCTGAGTGGGTGTGCCCTTAGTGATCTTAGAAGGAAATGTGGGTGTGTCAGCGCAGCTCTGAGTGGGTGTGTCCTTAGTGATCTTAGAGAGGAAAGTGGGTGTATCATAGAAGCTCTGAGAGGATGTGGCCTTATTGGTATTAGAGGGGAATGTGGGCATGTCATAGCAGCTCTGAGTGGGCGTGTTCTTAGTCAACTTAAAGGGAAATGTGGGCGTGTCATAGCAACTCTGAGTGAGTGTGTCCTTAGTGATCTTAGAGGGGAATGTGGGTGTGTCCTTAGTGATCTTAAAGGGGAATGTGGGTGTGTCATAGCAGCTCTGGGTGGGTGTGCACCTAAAGGTTACAGAAGGAGATCTGAGTGTATAATATCAGCTCTGAGTGGGTGTGGCCTTAATGGTGCTAGAGGGAAATGTGGGAGGGTCATAGCAGCTCTGATTGGGCGTGGCCTGAATGGTATTAGAGGGCAATGTCCAAAAGATTGTACAGAGAAACCTTTAAACTCAAAGCCCCGCCCACCTGTCCCACAGCAAGCCTACTGTTCTACACCCTGCTACCTTCTGCTAATTTCCTGATTGACATGTTTATCACAGCGAAAGCATTAAACCAGGTCTCCCTCGTCCTGGTCTCACTCTTCTCCTCTGAACCTGATTGATTCTTATTTCACTTAAATAAAACAAAACAACAGAAGAGAAACCGAGCTCATTAATCACAAGACAAACCAACAGTAAACTCTCCAGGTGAACGAGGCAGACAGTGATCGAACCCGGCGCTCGATCGTTCCCCAAATAAAGCTACAGTCTCTCTCTGTTCCCTAAACAGCCGATAGAAATCTGATAGGAGCGATACGGCATGTCGGTGTTATTAAGAGCGACGGATCTGGGGCAAAAAAAGCCTCAGTTTTTAACCATTTGTTTATAAAAATAGAGGAAATGACAAAAGAATGCTAACTTGAGGGAGATGAAGAAGGTTTTTAGAAAGATTTCCGGTGTCTTGTGTGTGGAGTTTATTGGTAAAAGTGAGTAAATATTTATACACACACACACACACACACACACACACACACACAGTACAGGTAATCAGTATGAATGTAAACAGTGAAGACTGATGAGCATATCGTCAGTGGGAGCGATTGGGTTCAGAGTCATTTGTCTTCATTCGGTTCTGTTCAGGGTGATCTATATATCCGTTTGTCTGTTTCACCAGGTTCCAAGCTCATTATCTTCAGTCCCCCACCCCCCCATTCACACTAATGAATTCATTAACAATACGTCATCAGACATGTCAGTTTCCAGGAGCATTCGGAATTCTGATTCTTTTCAGAGAGTCACCAAGAAGAGCCGACTCCCAAATGGTTCATTTTGTTCATTCTGTTTATTTATTTATTTATTGCAATATTATGACCACTGACTGTTCTTATGCGTTTAACTATGGGACATATTGTTCCCTGAAATCATTTTTTCAAAGTTACTGAAATAAATGACTCAATGAGTCGACTCATGTATGAGTCGGCTGTCATCATTCACTAAAAGAGTCGACTCGTTTGTGAGTGACTCATCACTAGTTTCCACTTGTGTGAAAGTGGTGTGAAAATCTCCAGTGAACATTCGATTAACAGACTCTGTTTTCTTTTGTTGAATTTCATTCATTCAAAAAAGTCTTAAAACGTTAATATGTGGATTTTTCACGATTTCTTTTGTTTTTAAATTTCTGAGGTTTTTATTTAAAAAATTTTTTATTTATTTATTTATTTATTTATTTATTTATTTATTTATTTAAAAATGGATTTCTGGAAGTGTTTTTTTTGCTTTATTATTGATATATTTTTATTTAAACTGCTTTTGTTTAAAAACATAACCTATTTTAATTCATTAATTAATTGATCAATAAATGACTATTTCCCTTTAATTTGGTAGGAGATATTTCTTTCTTTCTTTCTTTCTTTCTTTCTTTCTTTCTTTCTTTCTTTCTTTCTTTCTTTCTTTCTTTCAACAAATTGTATTACATTATTATCATTAGCATAATCACATGTACTGTGTAGTTTGTGCTAAACCTCTTCGGATGTGATTGTTATCATTTTGCTGTTAAATGAGAAATCCGTACAGAAAGAAACTTCCAGAATCCTAAGATGGTGAAAGGGTTAAAGCTGAGAGCTGGGTCTGAAATCAACACTATTGTGCTGTAAATCCAGATAAATAGTTGCCGCTGACTCACACAGCTTGTTCGCAGGTAGGGTTTTTTTGTATGATTTAGATTTTTATAACTAAATGACATTTTTAAGAAAAAAAAAGTTTGATTGACAGCCAACATTTCACTCTCACAGGAAATTTTAATATCGGCCAATTACCACGAGTCACAAAAGAGCATGTGTACTCCGGATGTATAAATGGCTGTATTTAGTTCTGACATTTTCCTTGTGGATTTCAGAAAGTGGCAGGTAAAAATTTTCATTTAACTGACAATGTGGCAGGTACAAAAAATCACTTCAAACCCTGACTGAGAGAAATCCATGCTTCAGCTGTTTTGTATATATATTTTTTAGTAATCACTTCTAAGTGTTCCATGTTAGCATATAGCATTGTATCGTATCGTGTGTTGTATGGTTTTACCAAATTACTGAAGAATATTGAATCATAGTGAATTATATGGAGTCATATGGAATCGTATCAAATCATGGATTTGTATCGAATCATACTGAGTCACATGGAATCATATAATTATATAGAATCGTATCGAATCATACTGAATCATATGGAATCGTATGAAATTATGGATTTGTATCGAATCATACTGAATCATATGGAATCATATAATCATATGGAATCATATCCAATCACACCAAATCATATGGAATCGTATGGAACCATACCAAATCATATGGAATCGTATGGAATCGTATGGAATCATATGGAATCGTATGGAATCATACCAAATCATATGGAATCGTATGGAATCAAATGGAATCGTATAATCATATGGAATCGTATGGAATCATACCAAATCATACCAAATCATATGGAATCATATAGAATCAAATGGAATCGTATACTCATATGGAATCGTATGTAATCATACCAAATCATATGGAATCGTATGGAATCATATAATCATATGGAATCGTATGGAAACATACCAAATCATATGGAATTATATAGAATCATACCAGATCATATGGAATCATATAGAATCATATGGAATCGTATCGAATTACTAATATTATTTATATGGAATCACATCAAATCATACTGAATCATATGGTATTATATGGAATATTATCTAATTATACCGAATCATATGGAATCATATAGAATCATACAGAAGCATATGAAATCGTATAATTATATATAATCATATCGAATCATACTGAGTTATATGGAATTATATTGAATCATACTGAGTTATATGGAATCATATCAAATCATACCGAATCATATGAAATCAAGGATTTGTATGGAATCATACAGAAATATAGAATTATATCAAATCATAAGGAATCATATCGAATCAAACCGAATCACATGGAATCATATCAAATCATACTGAATCATATGGAATCATATAATCATATAGAATCATATTGAATTACTAATACTAATCGTATGGAACCATATCAAATCACGCTGAATCATATGGAATCATATGGAATCGTATCAAATTTTACTGAACCATATGGAATCGTATCAAATCATACCTAATCATATGGAATTGTATCTAATCAAGGATTTGTATAGAATGATATCAAATCATATGGAATCGTATCGAATTACTAATACTAATCGTGCGGAATCGTATCAAATCATGCTGAATCAAATGGAATCATATGGAATCGTATTGAATTATACTGAACCATATGGAATCGTACCAAATCATAGTGAATCGCTTCAAATAGAATTGTATCTTATCAAGAATTGGAAATAATTTCAAATCTCAACTTACTGAATCGTATCAAATCGTATCGAATCTTATTGATGTAAATCAAATCACAAAGTATTGATTCATATAAAAGTGTATTAAATCATATCAGATGTTATCGAATTGTATCAAACATTACTGAATCATATCAAATCGCAATATATTGAATCGTATCGAATCGTATTGAATCATTGAGTCAAATTGTATTGCATTATATCTGATTCTATCTGAACTGAGGGTTTACACCCAGAAGTTTTAACACACAGTGTGGCTGCTTAGTTTAAATAAATACTGAGACCTGATTTACGAGTTCAGTACATGTGAATCTGCTGTTTTTGGTTTTCTTTTTATTACCCACTCCTGATGGAGTGTCTTGTTGTTCTGTCAGTGTGCTGTACTCCAGCGAGCTCTACTCCGTCTCCCGCTGCAGTGGACATGGTAAGTCCACATCAGCATCGCATTAGCCTTTCCAGAGCAAATGTCATCCTGCTCCGCTTCCTCTAGTCCTCACTGGTCCCGCACCCCCCCCCCCCCCCCCCCCAAGGAAGGCAAAAGAGGATGCCACATAGAAAAGAAAAAAGACGCAAATGCCGGTGGAGAAAAGAAAAGAGAGAGTGCGAGAGAGAGAGAGTGCGAGAGAGGGAGAGAGAGAGAGAGACAGAGAGAGCGAGGGAGAGAGACAGAGAGAGAGACAGAGAGAGAGACAGAGAGTGCGAGAGAGAGAGAGAGACAGAGAGAGCAAGAGAGAGAGAGAGAGTGCGAGAGAAAGACAGAGAGAGCGAGAGAGAGAGAGAGAGAGAGTGCGAGAGAAAGACAGAGAGAGCGAGAGAGAGAGAGAGAGAGTGCGAGAGAAAGACAGAGAGAGCGAGAGAGAGAGAGAGAGAGAGAGAGAGAGTATGCAAACGAGACCTTAAACTGAGAACAAAAAACCACAAAGAGCGCAGATAAGAGAGATGACGAGGATCTGACCCCAGACTCAATACGCCACAGGAATGAATAAATAAATAAATAAATAAATAAATAAATAAATAAATAAATTCATGCAGGATATAAATCAGGGTGCATTTTAAATATATGAAAGGTTCTATATAAAGTTCTCCTTTCTTTTTTCTTCTTCTTTTTCTTCATCATCTTCTATTCCTTTTCGGTGTCATTTTTTCTTCTTGTTTTTTCTTTCTTTCCCTGTACCCCCTCCTCTTCTTCTTCTCCATTTTCTTCCTACTCTTCTTTTTCTTTCTCTTTTACTTTGTCTGTTCCTCTTCATCTTCTGTTTCTTTGTCACTTCTTCTTCTCTTCTCTCATCTTCTTCTTCTCTTCTCTTCCTTTGTCTCTTCTTCTTCTTATTCTCTTCTGTTTCTGTGTCTCATCTTCTTCTTGTTTTCTGTTTCTGTGTCTCATCTTCTTCTTCTCTGCAATTTCTTTGTCTGTTCTTCTTCTTCGTCGTAGTCATCATCATCATCATCTTTCTTTCTGTTCTTTTGTCTCTTCTTCTTCACCATATTCTGCAATCTTTGAACTAAAAGCGGTTGTGATTCTCCACATAGTAGTTAAAGACGATAATAATCCCATGTGAAACCTTGCTCTAGAGCTGTGCTCCATTTGATCAGCTCTGGTTTGATTAACAATTTCCTTTAAACTCGATTCGGAATACCAAACTGCAGAAGATCACACACTTCTTCACTGCTCTGTCCTTTATTTCTGCGTGGTTTATCACCAGTCTTTCCCGTGGCCACTTTAAATGTCTTTTGTCTAGAGTATTTTTTTCATCCCTGGGGCAGTTGGGACAGAGAAGTGTGTATGTGTGTGTGTGTGTGTGTGTGTGTGTGTGTGTGTGTGATGGGCCTCTCGCAGTGTGACATTTGCTAATAAAGGCCATTTCAAACACGGATGCTCTCATGAGACACACACACACACCCACACACACACACACACACCCACACACACACACACTTTGATCTCATCTTCCCCACTGTTCTCAGAGTCTCCTCACACTGTATTGATGTGACACAGAAATCCAGACCGGTGCATCCACAGCTGCGGGGCGAGAGACAATGACACACACTTACAAATACCACTTTCCAAAAATTCCCCACAGCCGCGATTTAAAAAGGAAGAGACGCCGAGGTGAGGTGTGAGGATGGAACAAAAGAAAAAAAATAAAGATTTCGAAGCAAACCAGTTCTTCTGTTCTCGAATTCTCCACTCTGATTGGTCGAAAAAGGATTCGATGCATTTTACAGTAGTACTGTCTGTAATGTAAACGATAAAAGTTGTGTATGAACACACTCGTTTTTAACACCTTAGCGTTTCCATAGCAACGACCCATGTCCCGGGCGACCATGATTTTATCTTGATCTCCGAGATCATTTGACACGACATCCTCATCCGACGTTCCTACAATCCCATGGCAACTTTATTCCCCTGGAAGCTAATCCTCGCATTTCTATAACGTTGCTTATGTGTCTGAGAACGTTTTAACAAAGTTCTGAAGCAAACCATTATGACGACAACATAGTTTTTTTTTTCGTTTGAATTCTCAATTCTGATTGGTCAAATTTATTTCACAGCCGTCTGTGATTCAAATCACAGGTTTATATTAACACACAGATTTTGACAGATTTGTGTTTCTATGGTAACAGTTTTGTGCACTGGATATGTGATTATCGATACTGTGATGTTCTGTAAGGTACGATGGCCGAGAAGTGCAAAATCCCCCACAATTTCCCCTCCAGTCCAGCAGAGTTAACCCTTACCCGACTTCTGAGACTTCCACTTTTCACACCCGGACATTCGGTTATTTAAGACACACACGCCGGCTTCTCTACGCGAAGTATCGTCAGTTTCTTACTGTGTACCAAGCGTTGCTTACTTGCCAGTGTTTCGCCATTGTGTATGACCTGTATGCTGTTTTTTGCCCCTTTGGGTCTGTTTACTACGCGGACTGTTTATTGGGCTATTTCTAAAAGGTAGGTATAGTTTGCGAATGGAATTCTTACAGCTGATTGGACAAGACATCTGTCACTCAGGATACACAAGTATACACAAGTATCCTACTTTAAATGAGGAAGGACGTTCATATGGCGTGATTTTGGATATACTGATAGCGTATCATGGCATAAAGATCTCTAAAAACACACCAGAAGGATGCAGGAATGCTTGAAAGAGCAAACTATTCCAGAATAAAGGATGTAAGGAGCGCTATAAGAGCAGAGCTGTGTTCATACACACACCAATCCACTTTCTACTGCTGCAGCTACTACTGGACTTCCTGTAGATCCTGAGTGACAGATGTCTCAGATGAGTCCTGACTCATTTTATATCAGAAAATCATTGGTTTCTGCTGATTGAAAACGTCCCATGAATGTCAGAGAGAAGGTGATTATTCACTGTGAAGCTACAGATCCCGAAATGATGGCACCTTTGTTTCAGACTGACAATGCTCTACCAACTCAAGACCTGTCACTTTTTTACTCTGGGAAAAAAAAGTCTCCAGATCCAATGATGCCGTCTCTCCACACACACACACACACACACACACAACCACAGACACACACAAAGGACTAATAAACACGAAATGGCAGACGAGAACCTTCTGAATTCTCTCAGCAGTCATTCCACTGCTGCAAAATCCATTAATCCGACTCATTAATTATCCAACCGGATCATTCCCCAGTCCTGTTTTTTTCCACACAGAGGAAGTACACGCAGACCCTCACTCTCTCTCTCTCTCTTCCTCGCCCTCTCCCTCTCTCCAGACGGACATTTGTGTTTGAGGTTGACGTTCAGAATCTGTAATGTTGCTCCAGAGGACATTCGGTGGTTTGGAACGAGGCCTGTATAACAAACGAGGCCATTTTCCCCAAACCAAAATCATTCTAATTTGTTTTTATAAATACGCAGATGTTCAATTTTCATAAATATGTGTGTGTGTTTGTGTCGTGAGTCGCGTTTCTGTTTTTCCGTGCGGTTCAAATGACCGTTCTTTTCGGGACTGGCGCTGGAAACGTGGCGTATAATAAACACGTATCGTAAATTATTGAAAGTAAATATTTTAACGAGGACAGAAAATTACATGTATGAGATCAAAACATTGTTAATGCTCTGTATGTTTCTGCCAGAAATAGAACAGACTGTACACTCAACAGTAAAACGCAACACACACACACACACACACAAACACAGCAGGAGCAGAGGTGTGTACTGTATTGAGATTCAACCGATTGTTCACTTTCCTGTAGAGAGCGAATGAGTTCAGGTTGGTGAGCTTTTACAGACGCAGCAGAGCATGCTAATGAGGAAGTGAGCACGCTAGGCTAA
>NC_080724.1:21030000-21032500 GCF_019097595.1 Hemibagrus wyckioides
TTCTTTCTTTCTTTCTTTCTTTCTTTCTATTACCACCTCCTTAATCTATCTATCTATCTATCTATCTATCTATCTATCTATCTATCTATCTATCTATCTATCTATCTATCTAGCACTCTTTATTTATTCCTTTCTTCATTTTTCTCCTCTCCACACGCACACATTACCTTGTTAAACGCTTGATTACAGCACGAGGTTAGCGACGGTGGAGATCAGCATGCCTGCTATTAACTCCTAATAATAACATTATTAATGATTATTTCTCATTTTCTTTCTTTCAGCTCTTTGAAAACACATCAGAAACGTGTCAATCACCCAGACCTCCCTGTGCTCGACTGGTTAGCTGAACACAAAGCGTGACAAAACCAACACAAGGCAGGACAAATCCACTGGTAGAGCAACGAAACCAACACAAAGCAGGACAAAACCAACAGAAAGCCTGACAAATCCGACCCAAAGCGTGACAAATCCGATACAAATCCAACACAAAGTGCGACAAAACCAACAAGAGCACAACATAAACAACACAAACTCTACATAAACAACACAAACTCTACATAAACAACACAGAGCACAACATAAACAACACAAACTCTACATAAACAACACAAACTCTACATAAACAACACAGAGCACAACATAAACAACACAAACTCTACATAAACAACACAGAGCACAACATAAACAACACAAACTCTACATAAACAACACAAACTCTACATAAACAACACAGAGCACAACATAAACAACACAAACTCTACATAAACAACACAAACTCTACATAAACAACACAGAGCACAACATAAACAACACAAACTCTACATAAACAACACAAACTCTACATAAACAACACAGAGCACAACATAAACAACACAAACTCTACATAAACAACACAAACTCTACATAAACAACACAGAGCACAACATAAACAACACAAACTCTACATAAACAACACAAACTCTACATAAACAACACAGAGCACAACATAAACAACACAAACTCTACATAAACAACACAAACTCTACATAAACAACACAAACTCTACATAAACAACACAGAGCACAACATAAACAACACAAACTCTACATAAACAACACAAACTCTACATAAACAACACAGAGCACAACATAAACAACACAAACTCTACATAAACAACACAAACTCTACATAAACAACACAAACTCTACATAAACAACACAGAGTGAGTGTACTGTGTATTGTTATTAACACTGAGGTTTTGTAAATGTTGTGGTGTATTAAAGCTGAGGACACAGAGCTCACATGGAGTCACATGATCAGACAGGAAACAGGAAATGAGGTGCAGGAGTGACTTCAGCAGACATGAAAGAAAACGATATTAAAGAGTAAATTAAACAATAAACAACCCATTAAACCTTCCAGAACCTTCCACAGGCCACCAAAGAGATACCTCACTGTCCGAGAACGAGAGAAATGAAGGGATTAAGTGCTCACGCCATCCATCCATTTATCCATCCATCCATCTATCCATCCCCTGCTCTCTCTCCCTACTTTTCTCTCTCTCTTACTCCCTCTTTTTGCCCTTCTTTCTACAGTATCTACCCCTCCCTCTCTCTTTCCCCCTCCCTTTCTCTCACTCTCTCTCTCCATCCCTGTATTTGTCTCTCTCTTTCTCTCTCTCTTTCTCCATCCCTTTATCTCTCCCCCCTTCCTCCCTACCTCCCTCCCTCTAATTTGTCATTCTCTTTCCCTCTTGTCCCCCTTCTTTTTGTCCCTCTCTCTTTCCTCCTCGCTCTCTCTCTCTCTCTCTCTCTCTCTCCCTCTCTTTCCCTCTATCGCACCTGCCCTCTGCCCCATCCCTCTACCCCCCCGCTCTCTCTCATTCTCCCTCTCTTTTCCCCCCTCCCTGTCTCGCTCTTTCTCCCCTCCTCTATCATTCCCCCTCTCTCCCACGATCTTTCCTCCTATCTCTCTCTCTCTCGCTCTCTCTCTCTCTCTCTCCGCTAGCTCTTTGAAGACAGAACATCTCTGATCTGGTTAATCTCTCTTGCTGTGTGTTGCAGCAGCGATTATTTACAGCGAGAGTGATGGATGAACACGGAGCAACAGAGAGAGGGAGAAAAAGGTGGAGGAGATTTTTCACTCGCGTGTAAAGGAAAGTGTCCAATGGTTTAAGGGAAAGTCACACAAAGTGACAAGCTTTCAACAGGAAACACCGCTGCTTAGAGGAGCCCTAGTGGGATGGCAGGGGGTGATGAAGAAGTTTAAAGCAAATAATACTGCTAACACACCACATGAGAGAGAGAGAGAGAGAGAGAGAGAGAGAGAGAGAGAGAGTGAAAGAAGATAAATGAAAAAAATTTATAAAATGATTAAAAACCAATATGTGAAAAAAGACTGACTGAGAGAAATTGTTAAAGAAAGAAAGAAAGAAAGAAAGAAAGATTGTTTCACATTGAAATAAAGTTTTACTGGAGAACCGATTAACCAGTTTAATGTAATTATGGGACAATAACAAGAG
>NC_080724.1:21047500-21095000 GCF_019097595.1 Hemibagrus wyckioides
CTCGGACGCACGCCGCTAAAGGCACCTGCTAATTATCTCGGTTGTCTAGCTACAACACGAAGCTGGCGTTCGAATCAGAGCCACCTTTCTAAAAGCAGGAGTGGAGAGAACTGGAGGAAGCCTTCACAGACTGAGCTGAAGGGAAAACCACTGAGATCAATGCAGGGTTTCCAATTAGTCTCGATTGGCAGAGGTAGAGGGAGATTAGCGCCCGAGTGTCGATTAGATTTCCTGCTCTGTCAGACGGCCAAACAAAGTTAGCTCTTTGAATAATTGCTATGGCGGATATGCGGAAAGGAAACAGAAGATCGATGAGAAATTATCCGATTGATGACGGTGCAGTCGGTGGAGAGATCCTTCATAGAAAACAACAATATGAGCTAAATCAAGTTCAGGTCAGAAAGAAAGTCCATAAACTGCTGGACTGATAGGCGAGAGATCACTACAGCGTTTACCATGTTAAAAAAAAACTCCCAATAATTCTTACTGTCTCGCTGGGGGAGCAACGTTCCTACAGTTTAATCCTCCATATTGGAATTACAAATTTAAGGAGTTTTCCATTGTCCCCTGATTTTACTCATCAAACCAGGAAGTGAGGTAACTGGAAGGAGTTTTAAAGGAAACAATCTTTAATTAAAGCTACAGTTGTGGGGATTGAGTGAAGATGTTAAGTTTAGTGGGATAAATTTCATGATGAATGATTCTACTACCTGTTAAGCATAAACTTTTGTTGCTAGGCAACACACCACTCAGATTATCAGATGCTTTAAACCTGATGAATTTTAATTATTGTAAATGCTTCAGATTTTAGAAGTAGATCTGTTTGCTTACTGGAACATTTATTTATTTATTGGTTTGTTCAATTATATGATTGGGAAGTCTTTGTGCTGTAAAAAAAAAATCATGATATTAACACTACTACTACTACTACTACTACTACTAATAATAATAATAATAATTATTATTATTATTATTATTATTATTATTATACATTTATTTTATTTAATTGTTTAACTATTTGTTTGTTTGTTCAATTACAGAATTGGTCTTAGTGCTGTAATAATAATAATAATAATAATAATAATAATAATAATAATAATAATAATTCTTATTATTATTTATCATTTATTTTATTTATTTATTTATTTTATTTCGCATCAGTGCAGCAGGTCATGTTGCTGCCTCACAGCCCAACAATTCCCAGTTTGATCCCGAACGTTTCATATGGAATTCCAAACATTCTCCTCGTGTCCATGTGGGTTCCCTTCAGGCTTTCTCCCGACACCCAAAATCGCCCACGTGTAAAAGTGCACATCCTGCGATGGTGAGATGGACACATCATCATATCCGTGATGTATTCCTGCTCTCATCACTCACATTCCTGTGTTTTCCCGGAATACGGGAAAATGTGATTGGAATAACAGGAAGTCCCCATCTGTAGTGTAACTCGAGAAAATATCCACGAAGTGTGGAATAGCGGCAATAACGTCATCTTTCCCTTCTGCTAGCAGATGAGCGTCTACATGACAGTGCTGCGTCCAGTCGAAATGAGTAACAGAGTACGTTACACCCGGTTCTGTCTAGCTACGGAGGAAGAGATAAAGTGTGGCAAAAACAAACTTGAGTGAAGACACATCTGTCCGGTATCTTATCGTATCTCCGTCTCCCTTTCCCTTCTCATGTGAAAATATTATCATATCAGCTGCAAAGGAAAATAATCAGCAGAGATTCTGACACAACTTCGTCTGTCTCTCTCTCTCTCTCTCTCTCTCTCTCCGAGCTCATAAAATCAATAAACCTCGTTCCTGGAAAAGATGTGTGGTCTTCTTATTTAAATTTCCAACACCACTCCATAACACAAGAGTTTTGCTTTTGGATAAGTTTAAGTTATCGATTGACATCCAGAGCTTTAATTATTCATACTGTATTGAAGAAATTGTATCATGAGTCATTTCATTATTTCACTTTACTCCATGCAAGCTCTTAAACACACATATACACACACACACACACACACACACACACATGCACACACACACAGCATTGTGCAAGACCACTTAGGAATTTAGTGTATAAATCTCTCCTCCACACCAGGACTAAATTTAAGCCAAAAATCAACAAATGAGAAGGCATAAGACTCAATAATAAGCAACAGAAAAGTGTGGCACAAGGATTAAAATCTATAATCCGTGAAAATAAATAAATAAATAAATAAATAAATAAATAAATAAATAAATAAATAAATAAATAAATAAAAACAAAACAAAATAAAAAAACAAAAAAAAAAAAAAACCCAAAGTACCTGAGATTCATAGGTATGTTGAATGCAGCATTCAGGGAGAATAAACAAAATCCGATTTAAACTGTGGTTGAAATTCAAGTCCATTGTTATCTGTAATATTAGAAGGCTACACACACACACACACACACACAGCATTGTGCAAGAACACTTAGTGTATTAAACTCTCCTCCACACCAGGACTAAATTTAAGCCAAAAATCAAAAACTGAGAAGACTCAATAATAAGTAACAGGAAGCGTGGCTCAAGGATTAACATCTATAATCCGTAATCCATAAAGTCCTTTTCCTGCTAATTAAGTGCCTTAATGTTACATTATATAGCGGGAAAAAAAGAAAGGAGCAAAAAATAAATAAATTAAAGAAACCTGAGACTCATAGGCACGTTGAACGCAGCATTCAGGAATAATAAACAAATTTAAACTGTGGTTGAATTTCAAGTCCATTATTACCTGTAATATTAGAAGACTACACACACACACACACACACACACACCTTTGATAGGGTATGAAGACTTTGCTTGACACAATTTTGAATTGTGTCAAGCATTTCGAGCATCTTTTCTTCATAACATCATGTGATTAAACTCTGTAATATCACTATATACCAGAAAACACACACACACACAACATACAGAGAAGAGCTGAGGCTCATTGAATGCAGCATTTCATCAAGACACAGCTTTTGAGAATTAAAAACATGGCTTTTTCACAGAGCCCTGAGCTATTGAATGCTGCATTAAGAAAGAAAATATTAGTAATTTATTGACTAGTTACCCAGCGTCCTGGGTTTGAGTCTCACTCGTGTGTGTGGAGTTTGCATGTTCTCCCCCTGCTTGCTGGGTTTCCTCCGGATGCTCCGGTTTCCTCCCACAGTCCAAAAACATGCTTCTAAGCTGATTGGAGTCTCTAAATTGCCTGTAGTGTGTGATTGCGTGAGTGAATGAGTGTGTGTGTGTGTGTGTGTGCCCTGCGATGGGTTGGCACTCTGTCCAAGGTGTATCTATTTCATTATATGAAATAAATAAAGTCCTGCTTAAGCAGAAATCCTGACGGTGGTTTATTTCAGGATCAAAATATGTAATTAAGTTTTTATCATACCAAAAATGATTGTAAATAAATTCTGTAAAACACACCGTCTACCAGAAAGCTGATTCACACAAGCCTGGAAAACCAGAGAGCCATTGAACACAGCATTCCACAAGATTCTGTGGTTTAATTCATTCTGAAAATCTATAAACAAGTTCAATATACACAAATAAAAGACAAAAGCATCCATGCCTAGAAATTGGAAGAGCCAGTGAACTCTGCATTTAGTAGACAGGGACAATGACCCAACATCACACACATCACTACACACATCACTACACACACACACACACACACATCACTACACACACACACACACGCAAAGCCCAGCATCACACGTCAGTCCACACACACCCACAGTCGGATATTAAGCCCTGTGTAAGCGTCACTCTACACACACAAACAAATTCAGATATAAAGCCTAATGTCATACACGTCACTTCACACACACACACACACACACACAGGAATTCAGATATAAAGCCCAGTGTCATACACATCACTCCACACACACACACACACACACACACACACATACACACACAGTGTTTGAGTCCACAGTGAGTGTTAGAGCCACACTCCAACAGCAGTAAGTATTAAAGTAGGGCCCTACCTTTGAGCACACTTCGCCCGTGCACTAGATCCCTCGAGAGGCGCAGGGAATAAAGGCTTTGTGAAAATCCTGACTTGCACAGCGGCACATTCAGCTGCATCTCCCCGAGCAGCCCCTGTGAGACAACACACACACATGCACGCACGCACGCACGAACACACACACACACACACACACACACACACACACAGACTATTGATTTCTTGTGGACCACCATGACCCTGATATGAGGAGTAAGATCATGGACAGCATGATCTTAGCAGCTCTGATCGTGTGTGTGTGTGTTTGTGTGTGTTTGTGTGTGTGTTTTTACACATGTTCCAGGAGAGTGCAAGAGCATACATAACATATAAAGCACGAGATAAGAAGAAACCCATACGAAAGAAAGAAAGAAAGAAAGAAAGAAAGAAAGAAAGAAAGAAAGAAAGAAAGAAAGAAAGAAAGAAAGAAAGAAAGTGCAGAAGTGTTTGAGTGGGCTAAGATAAGTGTGCACTTCACGACCATCCTCTTCAACAATACAACACACACACACACACACGCGCGCACACACACACACACACACGCACACACGCACACACACACACACACACACGCACACACACACACGGTTAATGAATATTCGTACGAGTCTGTGCTCATTTAGATCAAGGACACTTCACTCCCTGCTCCCTACACACACTACAGAGCAAAGAGTGAAGACATACTCTGGGGTGGAGGAAAAGGGCAGAGAGAGAGAGAGAGAGAGAGAGAGAGAGAGAGAGAGAGAATTAGCAAAAGAAGGAACAAGGAAGAACAGAGGAGCACAGTGGAAAAGAAAGAAAGAAAGAAAGAAAGAAAGAAAGAAAGAAAGAAAGAAAGAAAGAAAGAAAGAAAGAAAGAAAGAAAGAAAGAAAGAAAGAAAGAAAGAAAAAGAATAATGGATGGATGGATGGATGAGAATGGGTGCAAGAAAGAAAGAAAGAAAGAAAGAAAGAAAGAAAGAAAGAAAGAATAATAGGAGAATCTCATTCTAAAATTTATTATGATTAAATTTATGCGCTATAATCCAGCCAATCAGTGATCTGTTAGTGTTGACGTTTATGTGAGGTCTTCGTACTACCTCCTGTACTCAGGCTGGAATTATGGGATGTGACAAAGCGTTTTACACCGTTGCTCCTAGCAACTAACCTTCATCCTTCATCCCTTTAGTGCTGACTCCAGTGAAATGAATAATAAAGACCTGTTCTAGATCATAGCAAAAGATGGTTCTTTAGTTCTTTGTGGAACCAAAAAAGTAGACAGACATTTTTTTTGTCCTTATACATCACTCTCATCACTCAATCACTTCATGGGAAAAAAATTATCTGTTCTTTTAATTTAGAAGAACCATTAAGGGTTCCTCAGACACATTAGAACATTTCAGTGAATGGTTCTTTAACCATGTTTTTTCTTTCTTCTAAAAACTGTCTTGCTTTTAGCAGTTAAATTAATATGGAAAGTTCTACAGTGTTGAGCCAGAAATGCTGAGAGTATCTCCATCACAGGGTTCTTTAAGAAACCCAATTCATTTCTTTTAAAACAAAATGTTCTTCTGGAAGCTCATTAAGCTTTCTTTTTTTCATTTAGTTTGAACTTCGTCACACAGCTGAGATTCTTTCTCTCAGGTCAAATTAGCTTGTGAAACCTAAGATCTAATTTAGTTCTCTAAAATAAATATAGAATGATGGAGAAGAACCTTTAAATACAATAAAAACCCCAGTTTCTTAGTTACCCAAAGAACATTTCAGCAGAAGGTTTTTAAACTTTTTTGGTACTGCAGCTGTTCTGAAAACGCTTCAGTTCTTCCTAACAAAAAAATGGTTCCCAGCCATCCAAAGGTTCTTCAGATCAGAAAACCAAACTTATGTTCTCTCAACATCTCAACATCTCCTGTAAGAGCTTTAATAATAATATCCAGAGCACTGTATTCTGTATTTTGAATACTTCTCTCTCTGTTCAAACCATTATGTAGAAACTCTAATTAGAGTGATGTTACAGGAGAACCTTTAGGTCGACAAAGAACCAAATAAAGTGGGTGGTTCTTTGCCCAATTTTGGCGCCAATGTGTACAAACCACCAAAGAAACTTCCACATGATGCAAAACGTTATGAATGGAACGGATGCTTCAGTTCTTGGAGCAAGTATCCATCCATCCACCCATCCATCCATCCAAAGTTTTTTACAGAAAAAAATATTGGTTCTTCTGTGGAACCTTTTCTGAACGTTCTGGGAGTTATTTCTCTCTCAGCAATGCCAGACAGCTGACTTTCCCACTTCCCTGGAAGATCTAATCCATCCATCCATTGTCTATACCCGCTTTATTCCTAATTAGGGTCACGGGGATCTGCTGGAGCCTATCCCAGCACACATTGGGTGAAAGGCAGGGGTACACCCTGGACAGGTCACCAGTCCATCACAGGGCCACACATATAGACAGACAACCACACACACTCACACTCACTCCTATGGGCAATTTAGAATTACCAATCAACCTAATGTACATGTTTTTGGACTGTGGGAGGAAACTGGAGTACCCGGAGTAAACCCACACAGGTACGGGGAGAACATGCAAACTCCACACAGAAAGGCCCCTGCCTGTTCAAACCCGGGATTCGAACCCAAGTAAGATCTAATCCATTTTCCTAAAATAAATTTACTGCAATTTTCTTGTCTGGTTCCTGAACCAAAGAAAGATAAGAACCTTTAATATCCATGAAAATTTTCTATTATACAAAAAGTTCTCTGTATTGGAAGAACTATAGGAAGAACCATATATTTTCACAGTGATGCCACAGAAGAACCATTCTGTTGCCCCAAAGAACCTTTCAGTAACCTTTTTCTTAGGGCCATAGAGAACATTTTTTCTCATCTAAGGAACCTTTTCTACCCTCTACATAGAACCTTCCTGGCAATCAAAATGTTCCACAGATGTTAAATATTCTTCACAGAACCATACACTCTGACAAAGAACCCTTTAATTTTAAGAAAGAACTGCAGTAAGAAAAACTGAAAAGGTTCTCTGAGGAACCAAAATTGATTCTTCTAGGCCAAGGCTGTGGAAAAACCTGGTACCTTTATTTTTAAGAGTGAGATCTAATCTCATTTCAGAGAAGCAATCATCAGATTTATCTTTTCCAATGTCAAAGTGTCAGTCATGCAGCAACTTTACCCAGCCGATTCATCATAAGATCTGATCTACACTTCTGAAATCATGGAGAGTAAAGAGCAGGATACTAAATGATAGAGGAACCATTTTAGTTGCCATGAGTAAAGTAATAAAGATACCTTCTGTATGTCTTTTTCTAATCTATAATTATTAAACATCATGCACCAGAAACGGATCTTCAGAACCTACAGAGATATAATAATCAGCACCTTCAACATATTTACACCTGAAATCAATCCTCCGGTTCTTCAAGGAACCAACAAAAATGATTAAAGGAGCATCATTCATCAAATGGCTCCTCGCTGGTGATGGTCTGTTGTATCTGAAGAATGTTTTCTGGCATCTTCACCTACAGTTTTATAGATTGAGAGTAATATCTAATCGATGATGTTTTAAACTGCCATCTATTCCCGATTGTCATGTTGCCAGTTGGACACAGCGATGCCATTGGAAAAAGAATTAATCACCAACTTTCACCTCTTCTTGGCACCTTCATCTTCGTTTTTAATAGAGAGATCTAATCTATCCCACGTTCAACAGAAATCCACTCACGGCTGCTGCTGAAAAGGAGATTGGATCTGCTGTTCGGAGGCGTTAATGCCGATCATTAATGTGGACATTTTTGGTGCCTCAATTAAATTCCAGTCTGGAAATATTTAAGAACCAGCACTGTATCTCAAAAACCAATCACAAGACAGATTTTCTAATCTATATGTAGATTAGAAATGTATATGCATATCTAATCTAGAGATCTAATCTAGAGCATTTAAAAGAAAGCTATTTAAAACAAAAAAAAAGCAAGCTAGTCAAGATATTTTCCACAGCAACATTTTCTTTCTTCTTATTTCCAAGCGAAATCAGATCCGATCTAAACTGTTCAACCAAAATGGATTTTCAGCACGATGCCATCGAGGCAGTAAAAAATGTTTAGCTTTAGCATCACAGCGAAATCAATAAACACCAACTCCTCTCTTTTTAAAAAATGTTAAAGACGATTGTCTACAGTTCTTTGTCTCACCAAGAGAACCGTTATTAAAAGAACCGATTCAACCATTCGATAAATTTCTCATACTGACTTCTATTGTATCAGACACTATCAGGTCCAATCTAATGCATTTCAAACACTCCATGAACACACACAAACACAACAAAACAAAAAAAAAAAAAAAACACAAGATCCGATCTATAGTTTTCCGACTCCGGAAATGAATCTTTAGAGCAAAGTGGTACATTCACGGAAAAGAAAATGGACACTGGAATAATACGGACGTTAGCTAAAGAACCTACTTTTTGAGGAAAATCTAATCTGATTTTAAACACCAACAAATTCAGCACTCACAGGTGACTCGTAGCAACTTTTCTCCACCGAAACCTCCCGTGAACGAAGAGATCTGATCTACTATTTTAAACAGCAAGTCCCAGGAAAGGATCTTGATCCTTTAGAGTGCAACAAGGATGTAATAGTCATCAACTTCCTCATGATCAAAGGTTAGAACTTTAACTGTTTATTTCTTGGTTCCTTAAGGATCATCCTTAAGGAACCTAGTAAAGGACAGTTAAAGAACTTTAATTTATCAAATGACTCATTTAAAACTTTTCCGAAAACTTTGTTTTGAGGAGACGAATCAAATCTATACCGTTGCAAACAGCCATGCCTGATGAGATCGGATCTCACCTGAAATTCCACATCCATATATTTTCATCTTTCAAGTCTGAAAATCGTCGTGTTTCTCAAGAAACCACCAGCAATTATTAAGGCACCATCTTTACACATTGAGAAGCTCTTCTGGCAGCGTTATTTTAAGAGCGAGATCGGATCTATCTTGTTTTAAACAGCAATTCACTCAGGCTTGTCTTCCTGCCAGTTGGACACAGTAACATAGCAACTATATATATATATATACACTTAAACTGACAGCTTTGGACTTTTAGAGCAGTGGTATAGGAAAAGAAAATATATGAATAAATCAACAAGCTTTCTAACTCAATGTCAGAGACGAGATCCTGATGTTCAAGCTTTTCTGACATCTGTACCTTCATTTTAAAAGGGAAAATCTGATCTCCATTCGGTTTAAAACAGCACCCCACAGTCATGCAGGACTCTAGACATGCACGCAACTTTACACACCTTCAAAACGGCTAAAGAACATTCATTCATCACGCTCCCTTTTTCTTCAGTGACTTGTATCGCATTAAGGAAATGCTATCATTTTTCAGTAGCAGGATCTAATCTACATTATATACAACATTTGGACACGGATTCTCCTTCTGCCGCTTGGACACAGACACATCCACCTGCCAGACATCAGACAGCCGGGTTTCCTTCCTGAATGTCTCGTGGATAAATGATTTGCAAAGCAGGAGTTGTTAATGCAGTTCCTGCACCACTGGAAACTCCGCTCGTATCGGAGCGTGAAGCTCTGAGGAGATGCAGGTCTTTAACCCCCCACCCCCCTTCCCCCCTTTATCCTGGACTGCACATTTTAGTGTCTCCTGCTGTAACACACACACACTTCATCCATGTCAACCTTTTTCGAGAGGTGTGTAGTGTGTTAGAGTTTTCAGCTTCAGGTGGCAGTAAAATGTGCACTGCAGGAATATTGTTGCCAAATCAGCACAAACATCAGATTTCAATTCAGATCTAATCCCGGATCAATCCTGACTATATTCCAGCAATGGGAGAAATGCATTCTTCTGTTCATCTCCCACTTAAAGAAAGAAAGAAGGAAAAAGAATAATAAAAATCCTGCCGGTGCGTAACATTTACACCGCACACACACACACACATATCCACAGAGCTCATCTCTTCGCGCGCGCGTTTTTCCCCCCGGTAAAATCCACCCTGGTTTATTAAGCTTTTCAGTCGGATCAAGTGCAGGGAGAAAAAGGAAAAGAGGAAGAAGAAGGAAAAGAAGAAGAAGGAAGAAAAACCGAAAGTCCTGGAAAGAAGGATTCAGTCCCGGAGCAGCTCGCGTGTTCAGGATCGACTTTTTTTTTGTAAAGCGGAGGATCTCCGAGAACTGATGCGCAGAACGGAAGCGCCGGGATGAAAGCACGCAAAATGAAAGAAAAGCGGAAAAAAAGAAGGATAAGAGGATAAGATTCGTGGGGGTTGATTTTTTTTACCGGAGAGGAGTGCAGGAGGAGAGCAGCTACGGAGAAGAGCACCGGGAGCGCGCGCATCCTTCCGAAAGAGCCGCGAGCCTGGAGCGAACTGACGGAGGGAGAACCGCGGATGGGGAGTCTGAGTCTCTCTCTCTCTCTCTCTCTCCTCTTCTCTGAGCACGCGAAGAGCTGCAGCGCCGCTCTGAGCTCCTCCTCTCTCTCTCTCTCTCTCTCTCTCTCTCTCTCTCTACACACACACACACGCAAAGAGAGAGAGAGCGAGAGAGAGAGAGAGAGAGAGAGAGAGAGAAATGAACACTTAAAGCCTCGCACACTGTGACTGTGGTTTCTAGATGAGCCACGTTTGAGAGATGGCGAGAACGACAGAGACAGTGATTTGTAGAGAGAGGGAGAGAGAGAGAGAGGGATTGTGAGAAGACTATAGATAGAAATAGAAAAACTGTAAGTTAGACGATTGTAAACATTAATCGAGAAAGAGAGAGAGATGAGCGAGAATGACAGAGATGGAGAATTGCAGATGACTGGAGAGAAAAAGAACGGAGAGAAGTAAAGGTGGATGGTGACTGAAAGATGGAGATAAGGAGGGAACGAACGAATGAAAAGAATGATATTGAGTAAAAGAGAAAGAGGACTAGATGGATGGAGAGTGAAAGAGAGACAGTGAGAAATATGGATTCAGCGAGCAGGGGGTGAGCACTTAATACCACACACAGAGCCATGGAAGTGAGATAGTGAGAACCATTGTTAAAAGAGAGAGAGAGAGAGAGAGAGAGAGAGAGAGAGAGAGAACAAAAAGGAGAGAGGAAAAGGAAAGAAGTAAAGCAAATCTGAGGGAAAATGAGAAAGAAATTGATCAAAGTATATACTATAGGACCTGTAAGAAGGATGGTGGAGTGTGAGGAAAAGAGAGAGAGAGAGAGAGAGACACACACACAAAGAAAGAGAGAGAGAGACTGAGACACAGAGTGAGAGACAGAGACAGACAGAGAGAGAGAGACACAGAGAGAGAGAGAGACAAAGAGGGAGAGCACAGAGAGAGAGAAAGAGAGACAGAGAGAGAGAGAGAGAGACAAAGAGGGACAGCACAGAGAGAGAGAAAGAGAGACAGAAAGACAGAGAGAGGGAGAGAGAGATCATCCAGAACAATAAAACTGACAGGTTGAGTGAAGAACACTGTTTATCTCGTTACCATGGCGACTGTCAGGGTGGGGTATATTAGACACCAGGGAAACTGTCAGTTTCTGAAGTCAAAGATTTGTAAGGAGGAAAAATGAGCAAGTGTAAGATTCTGTGTGAGAAAGACCAGAAGATCAGATCATCTCCAAAACAGCAGGTCTTGTGAGATGTGTCCAGGAAGCAGGGGTTACTACCTACCAAAAATATAATGTTCTGCTGGGAAACCTCGAGTCCAAGTTGTGGAGGTGGGGAGCACTTGAAAGAGGACACTGCAGGATGATGTTCCTCGCCTCCACATTCCCCAGATCTCAGTCCCATCAAACATCTGTGGGATGAGCTGGAAAAACTAATCCCATCCACAGAGACCAACTCTCACAACTTACAAGACATGTAGGACCTGCTGCTTACAAGGAGGGAGAAAAGAAGCAGGAGAGAGAGAGAGAGAGAGAGAGGTAAGGAAGGATTGCAGGAGAAAAAAAATGATAATTAGAAAAGCAAGTAAAATAGAGAGGGAAAGAAATTAACTGACTGAATAAAAGAGGGAAAGAACATTGCAAAGACAGAGGGATGAAGAGGTGCTGAAAGAGAGACAGAAAGAGTGAAAGATTTTTTCTGAAGAAGAAGAAGAAGAAAAGGAGGAAGAAAAAGAAGGAAAGGAAGAAGTGAGATAGCGAGATAGAGATACAGGAAAAAAGAGAGACAGTTACAAAAAAACAAAGAGATAGAGAGAGATAGAGAGAAAAGAGGATAGATAGTGAGAAAAGAAAAAGAAGGGATACGCATGGAGAACAGAGTCTGTGTCTGACTGTAACTCATGCCAAGCTGTTGCTTTTTGTTTGTTTGTTTGTTTTCTAGAGCCATGCTCCGATGTTCCCGTTTCTTCAGGGAAGACCGGAGCCTTTCTCCCAGCTGCTGTTACTCCGGGATGAGTTTCCATCAAAACCAGACACGGTGTGCTCTTCTTAAACACATGTGATTACACACACACACACACACACAACTCTCAGACACACACACACACAACACTCACACACAGACACAACTCTCAGACACACACACACACAACTCTCACAGACACACACACAACACTCAGACACACACACACACACACACACACACAACTCTCACACACACACACACAACACTCACACACACAACTCTCACACACACACACACAACACTCACACACAGACACAACTCTCAGACACACACACACACAACTCTCACAGACACACACACAACACTCACACACAGACACAACTCTCAGACACACACACACACAACTCTCACAGACACACACACAACACTCACACACACACACACACACACACAACTCTCAGACACACACACACACACACACACAACTCTCAGACACACACACAACTCTCAGACACACACACACAACTCTCAGACACACACACACAACTCTCACAGACACACACACACACACACACACACAACTCTCAGACACACCCAACACTCACACACACACACACACACAACTCTCAGACACACACAACACTCACACACAGACACAACTCTCAGACACACACACAACTCTCACAGACACACACACAACACTCACACACACACACACACACACAACTCTCACAGACACACACACAGCTCTCACAGACACACACAGGTCTCACACACACACACACACAGGTCTCACAGACACACACACAGCTCTCACAGACACACACACAGCTCTCACAGACACACACACAGCTCTCACAGACACACACACACAACTCTCACAGACACACACACAGCTCTCACAGACACACACACAGCTCTCACAGACACACACACACAACTCTCACAGACACACACACAGGTCTCACAGACACACACACAGGTCTCACAGACACACACACAGCTCTCACAGACACACACACACAACTCTCACAGACACACACACAGGTCTCACAGACACACACACAGGTCTCACAGACACACACACAGCTCTCACACACACACACACAGGTCTCACAGACACACACACAGCTCTCACAGACACACACACAGCTCTCACAGACACACACACACAGCTCTCACACACACACACACAGGTCTCACAGACACACACACAGCTCTCACAGACACACACACAGCTCTCACAGACACACACACACAGCTCTCACAGACACACACACAGCTCTCACAGACACACACACAGCTCTCACACACACACACAGCTCTCACAGACACACACACAGCTCTCACAGACACACACACACAACTCTCACAGACACACACACAGGTCTCACACACACACACACAGCTCTCACAGACACACACACAGGTCTCACAGACACACACACAGCTCTCACACACACACACACAGCTCTCACAGACACACACACAGCTCTCACAGACACACACACAGGTCTCACAGACACACACACAGGTCCCAAAGACACACACACACACACAGCTCTCACAGACACACACACAGCTCTCACACACACACACACAGCTCTCACAGACACACACACAGGTCTCACAGACACACACACAGGTCTCACACACACACACACAGCTCTCACAGACACACACACAGGTCTCACAGACACACACACAGGTCTCACAGACACACACACAGGTCCCAAAGACACACACACACACACAGCTCTCACAGACACACACACAGCTCTCACAGACACACACACAGCTCTCACAGACACACACAGGTCTCACAGACACACACACAGCTCTCACAGACACACACACACAGCTCTCACAGACACACACACACAGGTCTCACAGAAACACACACAGCTCTCACAGACACACACACAGGTCTCACAGACACACACACAGCTCTCACAGACACACACACAGCTCTCACAGACACACACACAGCTCTCACAGACACACACACAGCTCTCACAGACACACACACAGCTCTCACAGACACACACACAACTCTCACAGACACACACACAGCTCTCACACACACACACACACAGGTCCCACAGACACACACACAGCTCTCACAGACACACACACAACTCTCACAGACACACACACAGGTCCCACAGACACACACACAGGTCCCACAGACACACACACAGCTCTCACAGACACACACACAGCTCTCACAGACACACACACAGGTCCCACAGACACACACACAGCTCTCACAGACACACACACAGGTCTCACAGACACACACACAACTCTCACAGACACACACACAGCTCTCACAGACACACACACAGCTCTCACAGACACACACACAACTCTCACAGACACACACACAGGTCTCACAGACACACACACAGGTCCCACAGACACACACACAACTTCACAGACACACACACAGCTCTCACAGACACACACACAGCTCTCACAGACACACACACAGCTCTCACAGACACACACAGGTCTCACAGACACACACACAGCTCTCACAGACACACACAGAACACTCACACACACACAGCTCTCACAGACACACACACAGCTCTCACAGACACACACAACTCTCACAGACACACACACAGCTCTCACAGACACACACAGAGCTCTCACAGACACACACAACTCTCACAGACACACACACAGCTCTCACAGACACACACAGAGCTCTCACAGACACACACACAGCTCTCACAGATACACACACAACTCTCACAGACACACACACAGCTCTCACAGACACACACACAGGTCTCACAGACACACACAGAGCTCTCACAGACACACACAACTCTCACAGACACACACACAGCTCTCACAGACACACACAGAGCTCTCACAGACACACACACAGCTCTCACAGATACACACACAACTCTCACAGATACACACAGAGCTCTCACAGACACACACAACTCTCACAGACACACACACAGCTCTCACAGACACACACAGAGCTCTCACAGACACACACAACTCTCACAGACACACACACAGCTCTCACAGACACACACAGAGCTCTCACAGACACACACACAGCTCTCACAGATACACACACAGGTCTCACAGACACACACAGAGCTCTCACAGACACACACACAGCTCTCACAGACACACACAGAGCTCTCACAGACACACACACAGCTCTCTCACACACACACAGCTCTCACAGACACACACACACAACTCTCACAGATACACACACAACTCTCACAGACACACACACAGCTCTCACAGACACACACACAGCTCTCACAGACACACACACAGCTCTCACACACACACACAGCTCTCACAGACACACACAACTCTCACAGACACACACACAGCTCTCACAGACACACACACAGCTCTCACAGACACACACACAGCTCTCTCACACACACACAGCTCTCACAGACACACACACAGCTCTCACAGACACACACACAGCTCTCACAGACACACACACAGCTCTCACAGACACACACACAGCTCTCACAGACACACACAACTCTCACAGACACACACACAGCTCTCACAGACACACACACAGCTCTCACAGACACACACACAGCTCTCACAGACACACACAACTCTCTCTGTGTGTTCGGCATCAAGAAGAAAAAAAATGTGAGAAGGAACGTGAGCGAGGAACAGGAACGGCGTCCTCTACAGAGCCCCAGAGAGCAGAGATATTAATAAACACTGTTTAATAAACAGCCGCCATGTCCTTTCCATTACTCACACACACACACACACACACACACACACACTCACACACACTCACACACACACACACACACTCACACACACACACACACACTCACACACACTCACACACACACACACACACTCACACACACACACCCTCTCACTAATGTGCACACAAACCCTGACAAATAGCTAACAGTAGGGGGAAAAAACGCTGCAAGACAGAGATAGAGAGAGAAAGAGCAAGAGTGAGTGAGAGAGAGAGAGAGAGAGAGAGAGAGAGAATGAAAGAGATGGAGATTCGCAGATGTCTGGAGAGAAAAAGTACAAGTAAAGGATAGAGGGAAAGACAACAACAGAGAAAGAAAGATTGGGGAAGAAAGAGAGAGGGATGAGAGAGACAGAGAGAGAGAATGAGTGAAAAAGAGAGACAGAGAGAGAGATGAGCAAGAGAGAGAACAGTAGAGATGGAGATTTGCAGATGACTGGAGAGAAAAACAACAAGAAAAGGATAGAGGGAAAGACAACAGCAGAGCGATTGTGGGAGGAAGAGAGAGAAAGAGAGAGAGAGAGAGAGATAGTGAGAAAGCGATTGACAAAGAGGGAGAGAGAGAGAGAGAGAGAGAGAGAGAGAGATGAGCGAGAAAGAGAACAATTGAGATTTAGATTTGCAGATGACTGGAGGGAAAAAGAACAAGTAAAGGATAGAGGGAATGACAACAGCAGAGAAAGAGAGAGATAGAGGGAGAAAGAGAGAGGGAAGAGTGATGTTTCTCCAACAGATCCCTCTCGTGGCGGACTTTTAGTGACATTAAGAATCGTTTCATTAACCTCCAGGACACCGACTGGATAATTACCCAGACACTGTGTTTCCCCCCCAAAGCGCATCACACACCCCCACACACACCCATACCCCCCCCACCCACCCACACACACACACACACACACACACCCCGTCCTCACAAAAAGACACTGAGGAATAAACCACTCTGCATCACGCTGTTCTGGGGAAATAATTAACGACACAGTGGTGTGATGGAGCATCGTTTCTGCTCCCTACCGGAAGATGATTTATTGAAAAACAAACAAAACAAAACAAAACAAATGAAAAAAAACCCAACATTTTTATAGATTAAAACAATGACACATTAACATCTTTTTATATTTCTATAGAGTTCCATTAATTATTATAATAATTCTAATAATAATAATATTTATATTGTATCTCTTTCTTTGTCTCATTCTTTATTACAGCTGAGTCTTCTTGTTCTTCACATTCTCAGCAGGAAACAGTCGGTCCCTCAGCCTTTTTATTCAATTAAATGCCAAAGAAAATTAGACTTTTACCAAGCCCCGAGACTGGAGACTCCTTCCATAGATATTAAAAACACGACAGAAGACGTCAAGATATCCATGATTCCATGATAATTTTTTTTTTTTAAATCCTGTTTTTTAATGTGTTTTTCATGCTTACATTTTTTTTACCATTTTTTTTATAATTTATAAAAAATATTAATTTATTAATATTATTATTATTATTATTATTCTACAAATGCAAAAAATGTAAGAATATTTGCTTGCTTTTTAAAATTAAATTTTCTCCTATTTTTATTTATTTATTTTTATTTTCGTATAGTATAAAAAATTCGACATTTGATCATTATATATATTTTTAATGATTATTTTTTTAATTCTTTTGATGCACACCTGATTAAAGAACATAAAAAACCCCAAAGTATGGGAAGTCTTATCCAACAGAAAATGTTCTAATCATATATACCCTTTTTTAAATAAATACTCTGACCTGACCTTGGTGGAGTGAACATCCCCTTCTAAATAATAAACACAACAGGATCTCACAATGGCTCCAGCGTCGACTTCCTGTCCGTTGGGCTTTTTTACGAGGCATGTGGGATCCGTCCTGCACGCCTTTTCATTCTCAGCACTGGTATTGTGTGTCATTTACACGGCCTGCTGGCATCCTGACTGGTTCGGGATCGGTTTCTCTCTGAATGGGTCGATGACAGATTCAGAGCTTCCCTGCCTGACTGTGAAACAATGATACGAAGGAGGACCGGGGAGGAGGGGGATTCCTGAGGCCTCGAAATCCAATGTCCCTTATTGTTTGAGGACCAAAATTTGATAATGGGAGAATGACACACATGGCATGCCTGGTCCAGCTGAACCAGAGTCTTTCTGTAATGCGGTAATGTGATATTGCCACTCCTTTTATTGTTCCGCTTCGCAAAAACACGCCGTTTAGATTCATGTTGAAAACCGAAGAACAAAAATATCCAGAATCCAGGCACCTAACCTTTTTTTGTTGTTCTTGTTCTGCATTGTTTGTAGGTGTACTGTTTTTATTCACATTGAAACACTAACATTTATTTTTAGCTTTTAAAATACAGTACATTACTGCAAGCAATTATATACTTAAATATTAATCACAATAAACACAACTAAATAACAGTTAAACATCTACAGTTGAACCTCGGCATACGAATGCCCTCCTTTACGGATTTCCCCCTTAAGAATTAAAATTTTGCAAGAAATTTGCATCAGAATACGATCGAACCAAACGCCGACTAAGTCACGCGTACGTCCGGGAGCCGTTCAAAACCTCTTAGCATCAGTGGAAAGCCAACTGAAGCGATTTTACCAATTTTATGAATTTTTTTCAGTCAGTGAAAGCTGTTGCGAAAGAGTCAACTCATGATACCAACATTTCCTTCAGCATGTGTTCAAAAGCTAGGTGATTTCTTGGGTGTTTTTTTGTTGATAGACTGGGGGCGTGGGTGGTCTGTTCTATTTTTAGCCCAGGCTTGGTGGCACGACTTCCTGTGAGGAGCTTTTACATGGAACGCTTGGCTTGGGTCAGTTCTTTGTAAGCAGCCATACAGTTTCCATACGCTTCATATTGGGAATATTGGTCATATTTTTGGGCGGCTGGATTATCTGCATTTACATTATTTCTTATGGGAAGGTTTGTTTTACAGTACACATTTTCACCTTAAGAACTCGCCTCCATGAATTAAATTTGTATGCCGAGATTCCGCTGTATATGTTTATCCAGGTTTACAGGTATATAAGCAGACAGAACTTCATTCATTTACAAGTTTTAGTAAAAGATGTAAAGGCTAACGAAAGTAAAAATAAGTCAAATTAAAATTAAGTGGAAGTGATATAAACTGTAATAATAATTACTGTAATAATATACAATACTAGCAGATTACATTGCAGTAGGATTATATAGAAAATCAGAAATACATTTGTGTTATTAAATTTATTGTAAGACAATATTGTATTATTGTAGGAACTTTAACGTTAGAAGTAACTTGGTTGAAAGTAAAAAGGCTGAGCTACGTTTTTTGTGTAGAATAAGAATTAGCAAAGGCACAAAATTTGTTAACTTTGCATTAAATATAGTGGCCACATTTATTTATTTATTTATTTATTTATTTATTTATTTATTTATTTATTTATTTATTTATTTATTTATTTATTCATTCATTCATTCATTCATTCATTTATTCATTTATTTATAATAATTTACTATTATATAAATTGTGTATATAAATAAATAAATAAATAAACAAATAAATAAATAAATAAATAAATAAATAAATAAATAAATTTGTATGTATATATAAAATAAGATATTCAAAGAATTTTGATAGTCTTGAGCTAGTATACTGTAACTCTTCAGTAAAGTCAGTACTGAAGCACTGAAAGTAAGCACAGCTACAGAACGAGGCGGACGTAATAAAGTGGAAAAGCGCAGATGTGTAGTATAGATATAACAACATTTCCCTGACTGTTGCACTCCAGCTTCAGCCACAATCCACCTGTTGGTGATCATCTGCACCTGTTCCTACTTAATGCAGTCATTATAGAGCTGTACGTCGTCCTGCAGCTCGGCTTGTTGCCGTCTCGTTTCCGTGTGCCAGCAGCATCTTTCATTTATCTATTCACTCGAAAGAATTTCTGCCATTTCTACATAATATAGTGGGTTTGAGCTGCTATAAGAGTATGAATGTGGTTCAGAGTAAACACCCTAGCTCTCGTGGAATTCTGGGGGAAATATTAATATACAATATACAGGAAATTGTAGAATAATACACAATAATTACAGATGATGTTATTAATTAAAACTTGCTGCTGATTTTATTTATTTTTATGTTAAATGTTAATAAATAAACAATCAAACATTCATTCAATCATTGATTCATTGATTCATTTCTTTTTTTTCTTTGTTTATTTATTTAATTCATTCATTTACTATGAAAAATGTAAACAGATCTTGTCTACCTTTTTGTCTTAAATTTCCATTTATTTATTTTGGTTCATTCATTCATTCTTTCATTCATTCATTCATTAATTCATTCATTCATTCATCCATTAATTAATTGATTATAAAAAAGTAAACAAATCTTGCTTGCCTTTTTGTCTTTGATTTAAATTTATTTATTTATTTATTTATTTATTTATTTATTTATTTTTCACTCACTCATTCATTCATTCATTCATTCATTTCTTTCTTTATTTGTTTTATTTATTTAATTAATTGATTGACTTGTCTGCCCTTTTTTCTTTTATTTCCATTTATTTATTTATTTTATTTATTTATTTGATTCACAAAAAGTGAAAGAATCTTGTCTGGCTTTTGTTTTTTTTACCTTTGCTTTCCACTGATTAATTAATTAATTTATTTATTTATTTATTAATTTATTATTATTATTATTATTATTATTATTATTATTATTATTATTATTATTATTATTAATATTAATAATAATAATAATAATAATAATAATAATAATAATAATAATAAATTGAACATAATGAATATTCTTCAAAATGTAACCTGTACTTTCAAGTGCTTTTTTCTCAGCCTACAGCCATCTACACTTTTCTGGCCACAAGCTTCAGAAACTTTAAGCTTGAAGAAATCTGATTGGATGGATGGACACAAGAATCGTCTCTGGCATGAAATCAAACAGCAAAACTAATTTTACAAAGAAATTTTAAACCTTTCTGCTTAGTTTTAAACAGTTAGGAGTAAATCATCACACTCTTACCCCCACAAACTCATGTGCTTGGCTCCTCTGCTTATTCATCATTTGAGCTAGTAATTAAAAAAAGTGTTTCAAAAAAAAAGTTTATGAAAGCATGTTTTAGTAAGAAACGTCATTTCTTTTAATATTAAACCGATGTTTTCTTAAACCTGACATATTTCTGTTTCACAGTGTAGATGAAGTGCTGTATATTAATCTTTTGATGAATTCTTTACAGTACATGGTTTTACATGAAATGCATAAAATGCATGAATTAATTTATGCGATATTTTCATAAGCAACACCAATGATTTCTGTTTCCCCAGACTTATTATTTATGTGATGAAGTCATCCTCAGTTTGATTGATGAATCACTATTTCCACCTCAGTTAGGACCGCCTCCATCGCTAATGACCACACCACTGGAAAAATTGCAAATTGAGTGCATTGGTAATCGGAGACAACCTCCTCATCTACACCAGACCCATCACTCCGGGTCAGGTCGGTCAGCCTCTGGTGTAGAGAGAAGTGTGGCAGCTTTACCTCCAAGAGTTTAAATCGGGATTAAAATAAGAACGACTCTGCAGATCTGATCCCTAAAACTCTTATACACTTATTACACTCTAACACACTTATTTTATATTTTAGACACCACCGACAGAGGCTGAGAACAATAAATAAATGAATGAATGAATGAATGAATGAATGAATACATAAATAAATATTTTTTGTGTTTTATCTTTGCAGTTACTATAATTAAAAATAAATTAATAATAATAATAATAATAATAATAATAATAATAATAATAATAATAATAATAATAATAATAATTAAACAAACAATCAAATAAACAAATTTGGTTCTGATGCTTTTTTATCCTTCAAGTTATGACAACTATATTAAAGAAAGAAAGAAAGAAAGAAAGAAAGAAAGAAAGAAAGAAAGAAAGAAAGAAAAATCCCTTCTTACCCTTCAAACTATGGCAACTACGTGTATTTAATCCAAAGATAAGTGTGTGTGATAAAGTAAATAATCACAAATATTAATTGATAAATAAATAAACAAACTATACATTAACTCATGAATTAATTATTAAAACAATAAATAAGACATTTCTGAAACTGTGTTATCCTTCAATAAGTAGTTATTATATAGTTGAAGCAAAGATAACTAACAAAAAAACAAACATTGAAACTGTTTTATATTTGCAGTTACTGTACTTAAAGAATAATAAAATCATAATTTAAAAAATAAATAAATCCAAACAAATGAATGATTAACGAAACAAACAAATCAATAAAAAAACGGAAAGAATGTCTTTGAAATTATGCTAAATATACTTAAAAGAAGGATGGGGAATTTAAAAAAGTTAAATAAAAAATAAATAAATTAAATAATTAATTAAGTATTGACATTTAACCTCTAGCTATTCACTTTCCAATCATCCCTGAAAAGTATCTGTTCTTTTATTTTAACATTTTTGGCCAATTCTGAACCCCACAATTCCATTCAAAAAAGTTTCCTCAGGGTTCTCTTTTTTCCTCCAATCTCTTAAAAACGTATTAGAAAGTGGAGCGGCTATGCTAAATTCCAAATCCAGTGTAAATGATTGTGTAAAGAAAGCACTTACTGAAAACTGTTAAATTATTGTATTATTTCCTTTGTTTATGTGGTAAAGTTGTTAGCTAAAAGGTATAGCATACTCGTTAAGTTGCTCAGATAGCTAGCCTAGCCTGGTATTTGCTAGTTCGCTGCTGATGAGTTAGCAAGGAAAAGTGAGTGACAAAACATCTGGAAAAATGACACAATATGATGACATTCAAGAGCTTGTTTATGCTGAAAGACACAGGAAGCAATCATTTTTTCTTATTATTTATATTTCATTAAACACGTCTCACAGCTAATAGCTCATAGCTGAAATTCCTCCATCCTCAAGAACACATCTGCCTGCTGGGACGCCACAGCGTTCGCTCTGCTGGCGGGATCGCCCAAGTGGACGTGATAATGAAAATATATTAGAGGGAAAAAAAGAAAGAGACGTCATGTCAGCTGGCGAAAAATAAAATAAAATAAAACCCCAAAAAGCAGTTACAGCTCGTCCAATTAGTCCGGGAAAGTGGACGGTGCTTTGTTATGACACAAAAGATCAGCAGTTTGGATGAAAGGCTTTGATGGGCAGTAACAGGAACAGACCCAAAAGACTGACGCTCGTGCCAAGGATGCAAAATACATGAGAGGAAAATAAAAAACCAGAGCCAGAAGCTGCTCGAAGACGCCGAGACGTCGGAGGGTTTGATCTGAAAGCTGGATGAAGTGATTTTGAAAACATTTGGACATAATGTGCAAACTCTCTGACATACTGACTATATATATATATATGTGTGTGTGTGTGTGTGTGTGTGTGTGTGTGTGTGTGTGTGTGTGGCTTCTTTAAACATTCTGGAGCCCGTAGTGGATCTGCCAAGCCAGCTTTCCTCAACACCTCCACTGTCTAGCTCATCAATAATTCAGCCTCCACGTCCGTGCCACATTTCAGTGCTTCCGTTCTCACCACTCACGCCCACGTCCGCACCCAGACAGGGAAACATATGGTGCGCTTCTCGGAATCTCTAAAAGTACTCAAATCACAGCAACTATATTTAAAAAACGAAAACACTAACACATACACCCAACCCCCTCCCCCACCCGCACCCCCCCAACCCCGAGCTACTACTTTAAATATAGAAAATAACAACAATAAAATGGCGCACACAAACGATCCCAAGGGAGAAAAAAAAATCACTTTTAAATAAAGAAAATAAAAATAAAAAAACAATAATAAAATGGCTTTCAAAGTAAATACATTAATTAATTAATTAATTAATAGATAAATATAAATAGTAAATAAATAAAAAAGCATGCCCCTTAAAAATACAATTCAGTAATTAAGAAAAAAAAAATTCAGTGATGCTGATATCCTTCAAATCGTATAAAAAAATTACATTCAATAAATTAATTAAATAAATAACTTTTAAGTTATTTTTTCCCTTTTAAATACTGGTTACCATATCATTAAATCAAGGATAAAAAAATGTCCGAAAATGTAAATAAACAATTGAATAATTAAATAAATAATTAAGCAAGCATGTCTAGTTTTTATATTTTATTCTTATAATTTTTATTAATATATTTAAACCAAGGACGAGAAAGAGTCACAAAAATCAATCAATCAATCAATTAAAACAAAAAATAAATTATTTGATTTTTGAAAAAATTGATTTTAAAATTTTATTTTTTGTAATTTTTTCAATTTTAAACAAAGACACAGAAATAAACAACTTTTTAACAGATCTTGTTGACTAGGTTAGGTTTGAGGGGGTCTTGTTGAAGACATTTTCAGTGATACAGCACACACACACGCACACACACACACGCACACACACACACACGACCGTTTACACATTAAGTGTATTAACACTCGTGTGTTGAAACATTGCCTGCTGAGAAAATACGATTTCCCTTTGAACGTCTTTTCACCTTCATCAATTGCTTTACCAAACAGTGCGGTTGCCAGGTTGCCAGATTTAATCCCCCCATCCGAAGACGTGTATAAGTAAATTCCCACACCGTTCAGCGGCACTGAGTAAATGATTCCATTCAATCATCGTCACGTTTGCTCAATAAAAATACCGACTGGGTGCTTGGAATAGATTAGTTTAAGGCCATGCTAAATTATTAAAGCATTCCCCATCAGTGGGTCCCTGAGAGAGTGAGAGAGAGAGCGAGAGAGAGAGATGGAGGGAGAGATGGAGGGAGTTATGAGTTTTCATGCTCAAGCTTCAAATTCACCTCAGTAATATTCCAGACGTGGGATCTTTCATCCCTCCGTTAGACTGTGACAGGAAAGGGATCAAGAGAGAAAGCTGAAAAAAGTCTAGAGGAACCTCGGTGCCATTACGTTCCAGAGCCTGAACGTTATCCAGTCGTATAAATTTACCACAAAGGAAAAAGTGTGTGTGTGTGTAACATTTTGGCCAAAAATAAAATTGAAACGATTGACTTTAAATGCAGTGGATCGACTGAGACACGTTTAGCAGCGGATTTGGTTCCTTTTATCTTTTTCAAACTAAAGACGGATTACTTATGTGGAATAAAATGTCTTTCCCACAGACACACACACACCTTCAACTTTCCATAAATGGGTTGAACATAGAGACTAAAGTTTAAATTAGAAATATCTGCAGGCAGGAACCAATATATAAGTTGTTTAATATAGTGAGAGAAACCTGATCTCAGATCAGCAACCGAACTCTAAAGAAACCGTCCAAAGAAAAAGAAAAATACTAAAATATATAATAATTATAATAATCTAGATTTTTTTTTATACAACTACATATTATTTAATTTTATCTATTATATTTTAATTAACTGATACATCTAAAGTAAACTCAATAAAAAAATAAAATAAATAAATAAAATAAATAACTAAATAAAAAGCAGCTCAAATGTACCACACTATATCTATTAGATTCACTGAAAAGAAAAATAATGTAAATATAAATACTAAAATAATTTAACTATATATAACTACTTAATAATAGTCTATAACACTTGGTTTTGGTTTCTTGCGTTGAGTTTTGTAAGACTGTGTGTGCGTGTGTGTGTGGTTTCAAACCTCTTATCATCACTCAGACTTTAATAATAAAGACATAATAATTATTAAACCTGGAGTTTATTATAGTCGATATTCTGCTGAGTAAGAAGAGATTTACACACTTAGGAACAGAGTGTGCTCGAAGCAGCTCAGGTTATTTAAGGATAAGTGCACATACACACACACACACACACACACACACATACACACACCTTGCGCTCCTTGTGAGAACTTTCCACTGACATAATTATTAATGTCTTGATTTAATGCTACACTACACCTGAATCCGATGCTAACCCTAACCTCAGCAGACAAAGGCTCTGTTAAATTTTACACAAAGTTTTATTTCAGTTTGAATGTGTAAAATTCAAACAGTATATATATATATATATATATATATATATACACTATATTGCCAAAAGTATTCGCTCACCTGCCTTGACTCGCATATGAACTTAAGTGACATCCCATTCCTAATCCATAGGGTTCAATATGATGTCAGTCCACCCTTTGCAGCTATAACAGCTTCAACTCTTCTGGGAAGGCTGTCCACAAGGTTTAGGAGTGTGTTTATGGGAATTTTTGACCATTCTTCCAGAAGCGCATTTGTGAGGTCACACACTGATGTTGGACGAGAAGGTCTGGCTCACAGTCTCCGCTCTAATTCATCCCAAAGGTGTTCTATCGGGTTGAGGTCAGGACTCTGTGCAGGCCAGTCAAGTTCATCCACACCAGACTCTGTCATCCATGTCTTTATGGACCTTGCTTTGTGCACTGGTGCACAGTCATGTTGGAAGAGGAAGGGGCCAGCTCCAAACTGTTCCCACAAAGTTGGGAGCATGGAATTGTCCAAAATGTCTTGGTATGCTGAAGCATTCAGAGTTCCTTTCACTGGAACTAAGGGGCCGAGCCCAGCTCCTGAAAAACAACCCCACACCATAATCCCCCCTCCACCAAACTTTACACTTGGCACAATGCAGTCAGACAAGTACCGTTCTCCTGGCAACCGCCAAACCCAGACTCGTCCATCAGATTGCCAGATGGAGAAGCGTGATTCGTCACTCCAGAGAACGCGTCTCCACTGCTCTAGAGTCCAGTGGCGGCGTGCTTTACACCACTGCATCCGACGCTTTGCATTGCACTTGGTGATGTATGGCTTGGATGCAGCTGCTCGGCCATGGAAACCCATTCCATGAAGCTCTCTGCGCACTGTTCTTGAGCTAATCTGAAGGCCACATGAAGTTTGGAGGTCTGTAGCGATTGACTCTGCAGAAAGTTGGCGACCTCTTCGCACTATGCGCCTCAGCATCCGCTGACCCCGCTCCGTCAGTTTACGTGGCCTACCACTTCGTGGCTGAGTTGCTGTCGTTCCCAAACACTTCCACGTTCTTATAATACAGCTGACAGTTGACTGTGGAATATTTAGGAGCGAGGAAATTTCACGACTGGATTTGTTGCACCAGTGGCATCCTATCACAGTTCCATGCTGGAATTCACTGAGCTCCTGAGAGCGACCCATTCTTTCACAAATGTTTGTAAAAACAGTCTGCATGCCTAGGTGCTTGATTTTATACACCTGTGGCCATGGAAGTGATTGGAACACCTGATTCTGATTATTTGGCTGGGTGAGCGAATACTTTTGGCAATATAGTGTATATATATGTGTGTAATGATTATGAGGTCCTATCATTATAGGCTTCGGTCCTCACTTTCTCTCTCACACACACACACACACACACACACTAGTTTGTAAGGATGAGGTATGAGGAATTTTGACACTGTCCTCTCATTATGAAGACATTTGGTCATCTTTAGAAGTGTCTCTCTCTCTCTCTCTCTCTCTCTCTCACACACACACACACACACACACAGTTGTTTTGTGATTATGAGGACTTTTGACACTGTTGTGTCATTATTAGGACATTTGCTTTTTGTGTATATGTCTCTCTCTCTCTCTCTCTCTCTCTCTCTCTCTCTTACACACACACACACACACAGTTGTTTTGTGATTATGAGGACTTTTGACACAGGTGTATCATTATAAGGACATTTGCCCTGTGTGTGTGTTTCTGTCTGTCTCTCTCTCTCTCTCTCTCTCACTCTCTTTCTCTCTCTCTCTCACACACACACACACACACACACTCGAGAAACTAACAGCGCTAAGGTTTAAGTGCCTTTAATGCTGACACGTTCTGAGTCATCATATAAACATTTACAAGCAGCTTCGTTTAAGCGCTAATGAGCCTCAACAAAGCCACTAGAATGCTTCTATTAAATTTTATATTCAATAAAACATTTCAATTAAATATTCATTATCACATCAACACTTCAAGTCGAACGGAATCTCGGTAAAAATCCCAGGCCTAAATTTACCGTCCTCATCTTATTCCTAATTTTTACATATTTAGATACGGATGGTGTGATCGCTGATACGCATGCTAACTCCGCCCCCAACCGTTATTTACCAAGCTTTCATGCAAATCTGGTTATGCGTGATATTTCACATTACATGGATCACTAACATCTGAGACAAATCACAGCATAGTATCTAACCTCTGCGGTTTCCAGGTAATGAAAAAATCTGCATAATATCCTTTAGTGTTTAGAAAAAAAAAATCACAATTTTTCACAATTTTAATCAAAACCTTAATATTCACTAGGATCATAAATTATTGAATTATTATTATTATTATTATTATTATTATTATTATTATTATTATTATTATTATTTTAAAATTATTATATTATTTATTTTATAGATTATATTTTATAATCTAACACCCTGTATTAAATTAATAAAAATATATTTCATTTTATTAAACACAAATTAAAAACACACAATCATCTATTTCCCTCATCCACCTCGACATCTAAAGTTTATACCAGTTAATTTACTACACATTCATTATACATTTTGATGTGTACATTACATTTACATATACATTTCATTTTGAATATTAATGACCACATCCCACATCCACACGCAATGGATTACAGACATTTACTGTTATGAAAAATGGCTGAGAAAGAGCCTAAAAAATTAATTAAATAAATAAATAAATAAATAGTTTTTATTACAAAAATTAGTCAAAAGTAATGTTAGTCTGATAAAAAAATTTTTTAACCAACCAAGTAAACAATATAAAAAAAAAGATTTCATTTCATTTAATTGTCTGTACCGCTTATCCAATCTATACTCAGGTCACGGGGAGCCTGTGTCAGGCGTCATCGGGCAGCAAGGCAGGATACACTCTGGACGGAGTGCCAACCCATCACAGGGCACACACACACACACACTATGGGTAATTTAGAGACTCCAATCAGCCTAGAAGCATGTCTTTGGACTGTGGGAGGAAACCGGAGCACCCTGGAGGAAACCCAGCAAGCAGGGGGAGAACATGCAAACTCTACACACTCGAACCCAGGACCCTGGAGGTGTGAGGCGAACGTGCTAACCACTAAGCCACTAAATTAATTAAAACAAAATAAAAATAAAAAAACATGAAAAAGCGACAAATAAATAAACCATACATTTTCCAAAATTATTCTTATATACACCACCAGTCAAAAGTTTGGACACACCTTTTAATTCAATGTTTTTTGTTTAGGGATTTATTTTCTACATTCTAGAACAATACTGGAGATTTCAAAACTATGAAATAACACACATGGACTTCAGTAATCCATATGTAATGACAACAGTCAGTTGTTATTTTAAGACACGAAGGTCAGGTGTTCTGGAATAGTTCTTGCAAGAACAGTATTGTCAAGTGCATTTGCAAAACCCATCAAGCACCATGATGAAACTGGCTCACATGAAGACCATCCCAGTAAAGCAAGACCAAAACTGACCTCTGCTGCAGAGGAGAAGTTCATTTATAGTGACCAGCCTCAGAAATCACCAATTAACAGCACCTCAGATTAGAGGCGTTATGAAGGCTTTACAGAGCATCAGTAGCAGACATATCTCAATATCAACTGTTCAAAGGACATTATTGTGGATTTCGGCCGCCTTCAGCATTGTTTTACAATGTAGAAAGAAATAAACATCAGGAAACACCATGGAATTAGAAGGTGTGTCCAGACTTTTGACCGGTAGTGTACATATGCAAAAAAAAAACGTCCAATCCAAATAAATTAACAAAAACAAACAAATGTGCATAAAAAAATTTGATCTTATTAGTCCAAGGTTACACCAACCAACTAACTAACCAAGTCAACAACCAAACAACCAAAAACAAAACTTAATTAATCTACAGACTTAATTAATCTAAAATATGTAAAAAGGTTTAACCTTTTTAACCTATATATATAAATTAATTCATTAAAAAAAAACAATAAAACAAAACAAATGTAGAACAAAAGTAGCCTAATTTGCATTTAAATGCATTCAAAGTGCTTAATATATGAAAAAAATAAAATACAAAATATAAAGAAATAAATAAAAAAATTATATCAATGTATTGAGTAAAATAGCAACATCTTAAATGAATTTATGAATTATTATTATTATTATGAATTAAAATCATATAAAATCATGTGTCTGTTTATTGTTCACACCCCTAGGCTTTTAAACCCTCCTTCACTGGCTCCACCCACTCCGCTCTGCACCGCAGGCTACAACCACAGAGGCAAAGTGAAATCTTCTGTCACAAGCCTCATGTCACTGTGAACAAACTGAACCGAGCCTAAAGGCAACACGGGACTGACCACTCAAACACCGAGGCACTCGTTCATCCATCAACATCAAGAAAAGTGAGCAAACTAGAAGAGCGGGAGAAAAGGAAAGAAAAAGACTGAAGAGGGGACATTTCATCAAACGGCACGTCCTCGAAATGAGAGCGAGGTAAAGGAAGTGAGAGGAGAGAGAGGAAGAAGGAAAAAAAAATCTCTCCCCTCAGATGATAAAAATCATTTTTCAAGGCCAGGTTGTAATGGAAATTACAAATAGGCAATTTCACCCTTGGGTAGAAATAGGGCGCCTGGGTTCGGTACTTTTTTGGCAGTAACTCGAAGAAGAGAAAGTCTCGAACACAGCTTCCAGCATGCTGGCTACGTTGCTCTGTTGCAGGAGGACCAGAGGACAGGGGACTTTATTTTTGTTCCCCCCAAACAAATTATTTAGGCTTCTATATCGTGAGCAGCTTAAATCCCTGGAGTTCCAGACAACCACCATAAGGCACTTTAGTCCTAAACTCGACTGCCTGGATTCTGTCTCTCTCACAGTTCGAGTAAGAGGTGTGGGTTTTTTTCCCACCCACTCATCTTTATGTAAATGTGTTCGAATGTTGGAGCTTCTGGTTTTGCCAAAACACAAGAGTTTCCTCTTATCTGGAGAGCAGAAGGTGATGAAAGATAGATGATGAAGAGTTATGGCTAAAGGTTTGTAGAAGCAGATTTTTTTGGAAATAGTGATGAGATTTTCAGACTCTCCATCATGATATTTTGGAAGCCTGGAAACATGCAACATGCAGTGGTCAAATTACTGTTGCTTGTAGGGATGCCAGGTATATCCTAACCCCCCCTTCCCCTATCCACACACACCCCTTCCATAGATATTGCCAGAATACGCATCAGAGAGGAGTCTGGTTTCACTTTTCCTGAAATAAAGTTTGCATTTCATCCAAAACATCTTAAAACTGAGACTGGATTAGAAGTGAGCAGTTTAGGCGTAAAGGGATTTTGGTTAAGGATCCAACAAAGGCAGCTTGAAGGTGCTGGGATTTGAACTCACTACCTTCCAATGATAGTCAGTGGTGTTCAGTTTGGGAACGAATCAGATTGTTTTTGAACAAATCTTAAGTAAACATGTAACGTTCGGGACCCCCGCCCTATGCAGGGCTCAAACCCGGATGCCCGTGGTGTGTGTGCAGGCTTCCAGGGTTCACCTGCCAGCGCCCTCCCCAGGCCCGGCAGGGAACTGTCCAACTGTTCCTGACGAAACAAATCATCTGATTCATCTATCATATAATTTTGATTTACTTTAGTTAGTGGTGTTTCGTTTCAATGAAACGGTGTTTTTGAACAAATCCTATGATAAAGAATGAATCATTTTTGTTCATTTCCACATTGACTCATTTTCTGTTTGCTGAAACTTTAGTTATTAATGAATCAGTGAACAAATCCTATCAGAGAATGAATCGTTCTTGTTTACTTCCACATTCCGAATCTTTTTGTTCACATAAACACAAACTTCCACAAACTGACTCATTTTAAGTTTACTTAAACTTTAGATAGTGGTGTTTTGTCCATGAATGAATCAGTGTTTTAGTTCTCTTAAACACAATCTTCCACATTCTGATTCATTTTTTGTTAACTTAAACTTTAGTATTGTTTTGTTCATTAATGAATCAGTATTTTTGAACAAATCCTAAAAAAAAACATGAATGAATCGGTCACACAACACCAGGAATGGAGACTGGAGAGAAGCAGGTGAGTCAATGTGCCTTTTATCGTGCAGCAAGAATCAGTGTAAAAAGGTGAGCTAAAAGAAGCGTAACTTAACTTAAACAGTCTTATCTAAATTCCACCAGAGAAGAGAGGGGCAGGAGTAGCAAATAGCAATCCAATGGAGGACAGGTAAGGCGCGCATACACAGCATAAGGAACATTAAACCCAAACGCTGACTCTATGGCATTTGAGCTTTAAAGTGTACCGGTGATTAGGTGTAGGTGATCAGTATTGTGGTGATTGGGGGCGTGGTTGAGTGCTTGTGCTCGTTGTGTCCGTGACAGGATCATTTTTGTTCAATTCCACGTTCTGGCTCATTTTTGTTCACTAAAACAAGATCGATCACTTCTCTTTATTTTCTACATACATGTAAAATACAGATCAGTGATTTTAGCCACAGCAGCATGCACCAGCACTGCATTTCCAGTGAGATTTCCTCAACTGTATTCAAATTAGCCATGACACTGTAAAACTACGCAAATACTAAATCAAATATTTGAAGTGGACACCAGTATCTTCACTCAGAACCATGACAAAATACATTATTTTTCTTCTTGGCACACATTCATCTATGTTAATGTTTATTACCTGATCTTAAAGACTTAAAATCTTTAAACCCCTTCATCCCATCCATTTTATCCCACCATCTGAACCTGAAAGATACTCCGCATGAGAGGAGAGGAGAGGAGAGGAGAGGAGAGAGAACCCATTCCACATCAAATTAGGCTCACAGATAATAAACACAGTGTTTATGCAGGGGACTGAAACCCCATCAAGCCACGGTGGAGACAGAATCAATCTGTAATCTCAAAGAAATCAATCTCGGACCATTACGCCCATTTCCTTAGCCGGAATATAAAACGGACGGAGCTCGCCGAGAAAGGGCCGACCTTTCCATTTGGAGGCATGTCTGTGCAAATTAAACCCAAATTGAATTACATGGCATTTCGTCCTGTGATTTATAAGCAAACTGCCGGGGATGAATGCAAAGAGCTACGCTGACACTATTTATTCAGGTCCTCGCTGCTTTGTATTAAAACTTCTGAATATTAATTTGAAGTAATTAGTGGACTTTTCAAAAGCTTGTGGGTTTAAAGGCATGGATGTGCAAAGCAACTCTGCTGAGCTTAGCATTTTAATGCTAAAGGAAATTCGACGTTTTGCTTACATTTCAAACTTCATAGAGTTCAGCCTAAAGGAAACACAGCATTTCTTGCCTTCTGCTGTGACCTACTTCCTGTTTCATCCTTAACCAGGATTTTTTTTGTGTGCATCATGCTGTAGATGTCCTATCTTATCCGACATGGATGCAGTTTTTTAATCCAATCAAGCAGGAGTCTGTGCGATTCTGTCCAATTCCGTCTGATTAACCTCTTGACCTTGGCTTTCATTAGACTCTGCTTGGCTGGAAGGAAAACCAGACCCGACAGCAGATCTTCCCGGATAAGATCGAACAACCCCCGTGCTCTAGAGCAGTGTTTCACACTTCCGATCCTGGGGCTCCACTCAGAGTTTTGTGATCTTCACCGTTGTAACACTTACCCCTGGGCTATGCGTCACACACCCTCGGGGCTCCCAGGACTCCGTACTCTAACTCAAGGTAGAGTGGAATATTTCTGTGATGCTGTTGCATAATGTTCTCGTCATGTGTCTGTAGATCGGTTCACGTAGCGATAGCGACGCCTCCGGAAATTTGTGATTCTCCAGATCCCTCGTGCGGTTTGTGCTCCATATGTGCATTCTGAAGGCATTTCGGAAACATGCTTCAAGCTAGCAAGACACTTGGACGGAAACCAGACTCATGAGGACCTCACAGAACCTCCACGGAAATAGGTTTTGTTTAATTACATTGAAAAAAACATTTGTCCAATTAAAAAAAGAAAAAAACAAAGGCAACAATGGAAATCTAAAAAAAAATATATATATTTTATGCTTGACTACATGCTTTTATGCTTGATTCATTAAAGACTCAAATAACATGCAGAGCTATAAGTACCGCAGATATCTGGATTCTGATTGGTCAAAAAAGTGTTGACTGAAATTTTTTTTTAACAAATTTAACCTCCATAACAATACCGTTTCCATAGCAACAATGTGTTGAGAGGGTTTGTATGGCTAATGCTTTCAGTAAACATTTATATGTAAAACTTTAATGGATGGAGTCTCCAATAAGAATTGCTGTAAAGCTCTAAGTTTTAATATGGGAACTCTTTTTTGTTTTATTAACTTACAAGAAGCAGAAGGTGCAGTGTTTACTGTAACACAAGTAATACATCTAATTATAAATGGAATCATTGGTTAAAAGTAAAACTAGCTTGCTGCTAGTGGAAGATAATCACATTTAGGGAAGGGACTGGAACTCACCACTGCATTACTACCAGTTGTTGATTATTTTTCTGTAACATCATGCCACACTCGGAGGTCACGTCACGAGGTCCGCTTTGTCTTTAAGCTTCTCTTCTGATGTTATATGATGTTATGTACAGTGCTCGTCTTTACGATCAGCTGTTATTGTCTTTAAATGTGAACAAAAATTTACACAGTGTTTAACAAAGTGTTTTATTCCTTACATCTTAAAGCTCCATGCTTTTGAACTGGACTGGACTTGCTTGTTATTTTTATATATATAGAAAAAAAAAAGAAAAGAAAAATTTGTGCTTCTCATAAAGTAACTCATAGATATTAGATTAATTCCTGAAAGCAAAATAACTATCCCCTTACACACATACACACACAGTGTCCTTAATGTCCTTGTCCCAGGCTCTGATTATGCAACATTTAAAATTTGCCCATAACTCGCCCAGGACTAAGTGTGTGAGAATGCATTATCACGTTCGGCGATGTTATGAATAATGCATGGCTGTAAAAGTTTTTTAAGGGTGTCGGGAGCGTTCGAGGCATGGCATCGCTTTAATCGTGTGTAATGCAGGCTGCTTCGGGATAAAACCCTCTGATTTGTGCAAGCTGCACAATCCTGATTTCCTTTTTTTTCCTTGCCGATGCATTATTAATCTTGGAAGGCTTCGATGACCTGATCAAAGAGGTAGAATAACATCCACGCGCTCCGATAACCTCCGAGCACGTTCGCGGCGTCTCACTAGAGAGAGAGAGAGAGCAAGAGAGAAAAAGAGAAAGAAAGAGAGAGAGAGAGAGAGAGAGAGAGAGAGAGAGAGAGAGAGAGAGAGAGAGAGAGAAGAAAACTGTTTTTCTCTTTGCTGGAAGCCGATTTTGTTTTTACGGTCCAACTGGAGATGAAGATGATGCTCTAGGAAAAGTACTGAGAGTGTACAGAAACTGCTTTTTCTTGGGGGTGGGGTCAAAAAAGGCTTAAAATTGAGGGTCGACCACCATGTGGAGGAAAAAAAGAGGCAGAGGCGTTGCGGAGGAGGTGTAAACAGTTTTGGAAGATTTGCGTGAATTTCTGTCAGGATACAGCCAAGCTCGCTAGCCTTCTCATCTACCAAGGATTTGCACAATCAATAACACACACACACACACACACACAATAAACAAGCGTCCTTAGTGACACATCATTCCATCAAATCACCAGCGAATTTCTGCCAAAAAAAATCCCACTTTGTCAATCAGAGCACAATGAAGAAACGCTTAACAGCAGGCAGCAAAACAGAAGACATGCTTCCTTCTTTTGTCTCAATTTTGCTCTTAACACTTCCATTTTTTTTAAATTTTATTTCATATTTTAAAACAAATAGAGAAACTGTGATGATGAACTGTCGCACGTTGATGCTGAAACACGTTGACGCGCTCTATTATTTTGGATATCCATTTTGGATATTATTTCATTACTTCGGCTTAATATTTATTTTTAAATTACTAAACTCTGTCTATTAGACTCTTGAATATTATTGAATAGAACACATTTTTTTATTTTAAATGCTGTTTTCAAGATTTAAGTGGAATTCAGTTGAGCTGATGACCTTGGCTCATTTCATGTGCTGTTTATGATAATTTGGTAGAAATTAGACAGACGCAGTCTTAGTTGAGATATTAGACAAATAATAATCTCATATAATTCCTTAAACATCTAGTGGTGGAGGAATAAAAAAAAAAATCAGTCAGGATCAGCTTTATTGCCAAGTACTTTAGGTTTTACACATACAAGGAGTTTGCCTTGGTGTATTGGTGCATAGGGGAACATAAGGGGAAGGAGTCAGTGCTATGTGGTTTGGGACGGGGGCCTCGACGACCCAAACCCTGGTTAAAGAAACTGGCTCTTGGGACATGGAATGTCACCCCATGGGGGGGGAGCCTGAGCTGGTGGGGGAGGTTGAGTGGTACCGCCTAGAGATAGTCGGGCTCGCCTCCACACACAGCCTGGGCTCTGGAATCCAACTCCTTGAGAGAGGTTGGACTCTCTACTACTCTGGAGTGCCTCGTGGTTAGAGATGGCGGGCTGGGGTGGGTTTGCTTATAGCCCCCCGGCTCAGCCGCCATGTGTTGGAGTTTTCCCCGGTAAACGAGAGCGTGGTTTTCCTGCGTCTTCGGGCCGGGGATAGGTTTCTCACTGTTGTTTCGACTTATGGGCTGAACAGCAGTGTGGAGTACCTGACCTTCTTGGAGACCCTGCGAGGGGTGCTGGAACGTGCTCTGACTGGGGACTCTATAGCTGTACTAGGGGACTTCAATGCCCCCAATGTCCCTATTGACCCATGCCCCCCTACCCCCAAACCTGAACTGGAGTGGTGTTCTATTATTGGACTTCTGTGCTAGCTATGGTTTGTCCATAATGAACACCATGTTCAAGCATAAGGGTGCCCATCAGTACATGTGGTACCAGGACACCCTAGGCCAGCTGCAGCCTGGGTGGTTGCAGAAGCAAAAACTCGGATCTGGGAGGAGTTCAGTGAGGCCATGGAGAAGGACTATCGGTCAGCCTCAGGGAAATTCTGGCAGACCGTCCGGCACCTCAGAAGTGGTAAGCAGCTCTCTGCCAACACTGTTTACAATGGAAGTGGAGAGTTGCTGACCTTGACTGGGGATATTGTTAGTCGGTGGAAGGAATACTTCGAAGATCTCCTCAATCCCACTGATATGCCTTCGATAGAGGAAGCAGAGCAGAGTGGATGAGATTCGTCCTGAGTACCTTAAGTCTCTGGATGTGCCTCTGGACTGGGTGACCGGGGTGGTGGTCCCTCTTTTTAAGAAGGTGGATCAGAGGGTGTGTTCCAACTATAGGGGGATCACACTCCTCAGCCTCCCAGGGAAAGTTTATTCCAGGGTACTGGGGAGGAGAGTCTGACCGTTAGTCGAACCTTGGATTCAGGAGGAACAATGCAGTTTTGTCACCAGTTCTGTTCATTATTTTTATGGACAGAATTTCTAGGTGCAGCCAGGGGCTGGAGGGGGTCCAGTTTGGGGACCACAGGATTTCATCTCTGATTTTTGCAAATGATGTTGTCATGTTGGCTCCTTCAATCCAGGACCTACAGCATGCACTGGGGCAGTTTGCAGCCAAGTGCGAAGCAACTGAGATGAGGATCAGCACCTCCAAATCTGTGGCCATGGTTCTCGACCGGAAAAAGGTGGATTGTCCCCTCTAGGTTGGAGGAGTTTTAGTATTTCCGGGTCTTGTTTACAAGTGAGGGAAGGATGGAGTGGGAGATTGACAGATGGATTGGTGCAGCGGCAGCAGCAATGCAGTCTATGTACTGGTCTGTTGTGGTTAAGAAGGAGCTGAGCCGAAGGGCGAAACTCTTGATTTACCAGTCAATCTATGTTCCTACTCTCACTTATGGGCATGAGCTTTGGGTCATGACCAAAAGGACGAGATCCCGGGTACAAGCAGCTGAAATGAGTTTCCTTCGTAGGGTGGCGGGGCATTCCCTTAGAGATAGGGTAAGGAGCTGTGTCACCCGGGAGGAGCTTAGAGTTGAGCCGCTGCTCCTCCACATCGAAAGGGGTCAGTTGAGGTGGCTCGGGCACCTGTTTCGGATGCCTCCTGGACGTCTCCCAGGGGAGGTTTTCCGGGCATGCCCCACCAGGAAGAGACCCCGGAGAAGACTCAGGACACACTGGAGGGACTATGTCTCTCGGCTGACCTTTTAGATATTTAGGATTCTTCTGACTTCAAAAATGTCTTCATAACAGCTTTTATTTTTTATTAATTTTTCTTCCTTCTCATATGTTATATTCTTAAGTTATCTTAAGTTAAGTCATTCCACTCTAGATTCTCCATGAGGGATAATTACACATTTAATAAAAACCTCATTTTATCTTAAAGGTTAACTCACACTTCTGTAAAGGGGCCAAGACATTTTAAGAAGATTTTATGAAGCACCTTTACTCTATCTGGCATTTGGGCTACTTTGTAAAGCAACTAGCCTATGAAACATTAAAAATAACTATATTCAGAACAGGAAGTTTATTATTAGCTTGTACAGTGCAGTAGGATTGTATTTTGAGATGGTGGAGGAGGAGGATGGAATTTATTGAGAATTATTATTTAAATGCTTTGTTTTGACCTGTTTTAGATACCTTTTTAATGGCACGTTTATAACCATCCTTTATGACCATTATCAACATCCAAGAGGTGAAAAAAATAAATAAATTCTAGGAAAAATTGGATGGAAATAGTCTTTAGGGAGAGACAAGATTCCTACCTGAGCATTAAAGGAAAATAATAAGGAGATTATTATTATTATTATTATGGAGATTGAATTGGATTTGCTATTAAAATCTCTCAACATGGCTTTATAGAGAATAGATATTTATGGAGGTAAATAAAACCATCTCTGCATTATTGCATGTTGTGCAAGATCGGCCAAACGCTACATATACACTCCTTAAATTTGATGCATCTAATGGTTTTATAGATTTTTCCCAAGGCTTTTAAAAATATAGATCATGCACAGCTTTTACCCACATTAGCATCGCTCGGTATCGCCGAGTATCTGTGGTTAACCCTATGGAACGTTCTGGTGGGAAGACGATAAAGCCGATGTTTCCCCCGAGAGCGCTTGATATATCCCGTATTCATTCGCTGGTCTCCATGAATACGCTTAAGCAGATGTTGCCTGGTGGTGTGGAATCCAGTATATATGCAGATGACCTGACTTTGACTGTTGATAGAAGTTCTCCTTAGTAAAAGCTTCAGGTTTTGTTTTTATTTTTAGCAAACGTTCTTCAAACAACGTTCTTCTCAAAATTACAGAGGCCGAGAAGTGCACAATAACGAATCATAAAAACCAATAACATATCAGAAAACACAACAACAGATCCAAAAACACGACAATTTAGACAATCTGGAAAAGGTTGGTAAAGTCTGCGAAAAAAATTCTTTCCTCTGATTGGACGAGACATCTGTCACTCAGGATATACAGGAATTCCAGCAGGCTGCAGCAGTAGAAAGTGGATTGGTGTGTGTATGAACGCAGCTCTGCTGTTATAGCGCTCCTTACATTATAGTTGCTGTTATAGTTTAACCTTACATTCTTTAATCTCTTCCAAACATTCCTGCGTTCTTCAAGTGTGTTTTTAGAGTTCGCAAACTAAACTTTACACCATGATACACTATCAGTATATCCGAAATCACGCCATATGTCCTTCCTCACAGTAGCGCTGAATGAATTCTATTTTTTTATGAGTATAAATATATATACAGTATGTTTGTTACTTTCTTTAAAAGATTTAAATTGAAGGCAAAACTCCACACATGTACAAGAATTAAAGCTAGATATACAATTTCCAACTTCTTGTATATCTTGAGTGACAGATATCTCGTCCAATCAGCTGTAAGAATTACATTCACAAGCTATACCTACCTTTTCTGCTTTGTCTGAATTGTCCTTGTGTTTTTGGATTTGTTATTTTGTTTTAAACTTCTCAGCCACTGTACAAAACAGACCTGATCTCCTCACTCTTCTACTGCATGGTCAGGGAGTAGAGAGATTGGAATCAAGCAAGCTCCTAAGACTCCAGATCAGATGAGATCGAACAGAGAATAACCGCATTACTTTCATTATGATTAAAGTTCAACTACAGATTTGTCATCTAAAAGCAGCTTAGAGTAGCTAAGCAGACAAGACGTCCCACCAGGATCACATGTGATGATCTGATATTTACTTTAGAGTCATTCTGCCTCAAGGACCTTGTGAAAGAACTTGGAGACTCAATAAGTGAACACATGCCCTTTCTGGAACAGAGAGGAATGAGCAATAATGAATTTGACATGAAAAAAGTTAAAAAAGGTTCCTGTTCTTTCTGGAGCAAGAGGACAGAGGTGTACATGAATACATGACATACACCAATCAGGCATAACATTAATACCACCTGCCTAATATTGTGTTGGTCCCAATTTGGCTGCCAAAATGGTCTTGACCATTGCATTGATGCACTGTGTATTGACACAGAACCAGCATTAACTTCTTCAGCAATTTGAGCAACAGTAGCTTGTCTGTTGGATCGGATCACACAGTCCAGCCTTCTCTCCCCACATGCATCAATGAGCCTTGACCGCCCATGACCCTGTCACCGGTTCACTACTGTTCCTTCCTTGGACCACTTTTGATAGATACTGACCACTGCAGACCGGGAACACCCCACAAGAGCTGCAGTTTTGGAGACGTTCTGATCCAGTCGTCTAGCCATCACAATTTGGCCCTTCCTCAAACTCACACCAATCCTTACACTTGTCCATTTTTCCTGCTTCTGACACATCAACTTTGAGAACAAAATGTTCACTTGATGCCTAATATATCCCACCCACTAACAGGTGCCATGATGAGGAAATGGTCAGTATTATTCCCTTCACCTGGCACTGCTCAGAATGTCATGGCTGATAGTATACACTACTGTTTAAAAGTTTGGGATTATGTGGAAATTTCCTTGATTTTTCCAAAGAAAAAACAATTTTTACCCATTAACATTAATCAGATGATTCATTTTTATTTTCAGCAACCATCAGTCCTTTGGTTCAGTCTCATGTTATGTCTGCTAATCCAGTTTAATCATTTTATCAGGCTAATTGATTGTTAGAAAACCCTTTAGCATTTGTTCAAGCAAGCTGAAAACTGTTGAACTGATTAGCGGAGCAATAAAAGTGACTTTCTTTAGGTTGGTTTAGTGTCTAGAGCGTCAGGAATTGTGGGTTCGTTTACAGACTCAAAATGGTCAGAAGAAAATTTCCAAGTGATCCCAAACTTTTGAACGCTAGTGTAAATGTCGTGGGACACTTTTAGGTAAATTAAATGAAAAAGCTAGCTCAGGTAAAACGTTTTTATCCGTCTTAGTATGCACTAGGCCTCAATCCCAGCTCCATGGTAAAGCTTTATATGAACTGGAAGTAGCATTTTCTCTAGATCGGCTGGGGAATATACTGAGAAATTATACTTACAAGAAAGTAGAAATGTTCCAGAAGTAAAAATAGGAACATGATTCCTAAAAGTAAGGTATAATCTAGTGTTTTTCTAGTGCATTTTAAAGGAAGAAGTTCGGAACCTATGTGTATGTGGGTAGAAGTTGTTTGTGACCAGAGACTGTTTGTGTAAATTGTTAGATGGTCAGAATGACCTGGACACAATATGATGAGACTCATAGCTAAGAATCAGCTCAGGCAGACCTTGGTAAGGTTGTCCTGATCAGTTGTTGTGTTGTAGCCAACGAGTGACAATGTTTTTCTTTCTTTCTTTCTTTCTTTCTTTCTTTCTTTCTTTCTTTCTTTCTTTCTTTCTTTCTTTCTGTGTTTGAATCATGTTTATAAAAAAATTAATTAATTGAATTAATCCTTTTACTCTGGCCTGTGCCTACCAGTGTGTATTTCTCCAAACTTCCACAAAAAGCTAGCATTGTTGGTAGGGTTCCTTGCTTGAAGGTCAGCTATGGGAATTTTTAGGGAGGCATACTGCAGGCACCTTGGAGGCTGTTAAATTTAAGTTGTCTTTATTTGTCACATATACATTACTGCACAGTGAAATTCTTTCTTTACATATCCCATCCTTGGGTGTTGGGGTCAGAGTCAGCCATGATGCAGCACCCCTGGAGTAGGGTGGGTTGAGGGTCTTGCTCAAGGGCCCAAAGGTGGCAGCTTGGCAGAGCTGGGGCTTGAACCCTGATCTTCTGGTGAACAACCCAGCACCTTAACCACTTGAGCTACCACCATCCCAACTCGACTCGATTAGACTCGACTGCATGTTCGGCTCAGAACACAAGAGGACTTGGGACACTAAAGTGTCCCACCAAAGTAACACCAAAGCAGACACAATCCCACAAGAATCCTCTGTGTGGAAAGCTAGAATTAGACTAGACGCTTAGCCAGTTATGTTAAATACTGGACTAGATGCTAGTCTATCCTGGCACAAGTAAAGAAAACAGGCTAACTTGTTCAAAAGCTGAACACCCAGTTAATGTAAGGTAAATTTACCTCAACATACTTTTTCAAATTCATGTTTTCTTGGGTGGTTTCTAGAGTATCAACAACTTTTCATGAGTGTTACGTCCATTTTGTTTTATTTCTGTGTTTTCTTTTGTTTCAGGAGGTGTTTCTGTGTCTTCTGTCCAAGTCTGATCAGTTCCGGCAGTCTAATTAGTGCCATGCCCTGCCTGGTCAGCTGACTCCTTGCTGCATATAAGAGACTCCGTCATCACTTCCTGCTTTAGCCTATTGCTCACTTGCTGTATTTGCTCTGCCTTGTCTCTGCTAGTTAGTTATGTACCTGTTAGTAAGACTGAGAATATCGATGTGTGTTCATTTGAGTGATTGATTGGGAGAGATTGATGGTTGTTTGCTAGTGTGCTTAACCCAACCACTCTTAATACTGACTACCACCTGTTCTTTGACCTTGATTCTGGATTGCCCCTGTTGGACCTGTAGGGCCAGAGTCACTCATGCTAAAGTTCAACACTGCAGTCTGGTGGATTAGCTTTTAAAAGCACACAGTCTAGCTATAGCGCTAACTAGGAATCGGCTCTTGAGAATTTGTCTTCTGCATTGATAAATCTGGATTTGGATGAATTGGATGCTAAGCTGAAATGCTTGGATGCTAAACCAAGCCCATTCCATTGATGTATAGCATGCAGTCATTTGCCAAATAAGAGAAGAATAGACCTTTGTGATTAGTAACAAGCATTTTGAACGTCTTAATGAATATGTAAACTGTAAAAAAAGGTTTTTTTTCTCTTGGAAATGTAAATTAAGTAATACAAGACTTTAAATAAAAGATTCAATGTATACTGTATGTAAGGAAAATATTATTTAAAAAAAACAGTATTATGATTAGGTCATAAATTCTATCTATACAATGTGAATATGAAATATGAAATACAGCTTTAATGTGGAAGAAATTATTAAGCATCTAGCTGATCTCTTATATATATCTGCATGTTCAGGGACAACTTATTTTACCTTCAGGGTTAAAAAAAAGGTGAGTGGAAAATGGAGAGCATTCATTAATTGTGGAAAACAAAACAAGCTATGCCTCTATGGGAATGGTGAAATGCCACATTGTTCCATTCAGGTCCAAATATTTGGGCATGAGAGCCCCATAATGGCTATCCAAACAAAAAAAAATGAAATTAGACACTCTGTATTGTACGGACCAATTTGGATTTGGGTTACAATCCAGCAGTGTGTTGGATGAGGATACTGAACACATCATGATGCTGGCATCCGTATGGTCCACTACGGCCATTTTCCCCATTACAATCCATCCCTCATGGTGTCTCTGAGCCAAACTGAGTCCTCATCCACATGGAGTGCTTGATTGGCCAACATCTTAATGACTGTGAGATATTCAGCCTGTAAATTTCACACACAATTCACAGATGAATTTGAACGAGGAACCGAGATGTAATTGAAGCCGAAGCCGTGTAGCAGGTTTTTATATTTGATCAGTGGAGTTTGCATGTTCTTCCTGTGTTTTCGTCAAGTACTCTGGTTTCCTCTTGCAGTCCAAAGACATGTGATGCAGGTTGATTGGCATCGTAATGTGTGAGTGTGTGTGTGATTGTCCAGGGTGACCCCAACTTGTGACCCGAATCCGCTGGGATAGACTCCATGTTTCCTGTGTAGAAACCACAGAAAATGGATGGATGGAAGAATGGATGGATGAGGATAAAGGGTTTGGTGTCAAACGCCCTGTCCTTAAACCTCTGATCTTTAAGGGGTGAATTGGACAAATTGGGAAACTCCGGTGGATGTGACATGACCTGCAATTTGTGAAAATTTCATCATACTCACTCTGACTCAAGCATTCAATATTATTATTTTTATCTTCATAAATCTTCAGACTTTGAAACGAATCAAATGAACTGCACCCATAGATATAAAACAAAAATCTTTGCTCTTAAATTAATGATATGGCTTTTTTTTCTCCCCAATTCTTTGTTATCATTTAAACCCCCTAATCAAAATTCACTGAAAACTGGCAAATAATCCCTGGCTTCATTTTAAAGTCTGAGCCTGAAACAATTAAAAAAAAAAGACTGACTCTGTGATCTCAGCGTGAAGCTTTCTGATCTTTCACAGTTTGATTGGACGAATATCAAACATGTCATAATGATCAAAAGGAGGCACAGTAGATCTGTCAAGGAACCTGTGTTTTCTTACAGAGCTCATTTCCATGCTGATTTATTTCACCTACAAACGAGTTTGACTTAAAGTTTGTGTACATCTCACCCTTCTAGCCATGTCAGGTTCTTCCTCAAACAAAGTCAGAAGCACAGAGTTTTTCCTTTTTACAGGAACTAACTGGTTTGTTTGAATGCAGCATGATTTCAATAATGACGCCCCTGTGCACAAAACAAAGCAAGCTCTATGGTGTGTCAAGCAGGATGTGGAGTGGAAGAACTCAGGTGTCCAGCACAGAGCCCTGACTCTTTGTCTCATCCCTAATGAACACATTTGCGATAAACTAACCAGTTCAGTTGCATGACAACGGCCCTGGTCACAAGGCAGAGCAAGCTCCATGAAGAACTCCATGGTGTGTTAAGCAGTATGTGGTGTGAAGAACTGAAGTGTCCTGCATAGAGCCCTGACTCATCCCCACTGAACACATATGGGATAAGCTAACTGGTTTGGATGAGTCCAGCATGACAACGCCCCTGTGCACAAAGCCAAGCGAGCTTATTATAGAACTCCATGGAGTGTTAAGCAGTATGTGGAGTGAAGAACTCCAGTGTCCTGCACAGAGCACAGACTCTCACTCTGACTCATCCCCACTGAAGACATTTGGGATAAACTGGAACTTGTCTACATCCCATCAGTCCTGAATCCTAATCTCACATATGAATGATTAAGCCACAGCTATGTTCCAAGATCTAGTGCAAAACCTTCAGAGAAGAGAAGAGTGGATCGCTATAGTGCTAATTTCAGTATATTACTTTGGTCTTCCTTTCAGTTTACCTCAGTGTAGATGCTTACATAAATTCTCAAGGTTTTTTTTCCTCTCGTTGCTTATCAGATCTATAATTTTGCTTACAATATTTAGTCTTTCACATTGAATTGCACCCAAAATAACTGCACTCAGTTCAATAGACAGGCTCAATAAATACCTCTCCACTGATGTACTCCACTTCTGAATAAATAAATAAATAAATAAATAAATAAATAAATAAATAAATAGATAAAATAGTCTATCTTATAGTCTATGTTGGTCAGTTGGAAATTTCTCATTATAAAGGCCATGTGTGAATGGCTGATCCTTTCCCAGTGATGGCCCGTGATTTATGACATGTTCTATTACAGGAGCTCTTATCACATCCCAGACAATTCCTCTCTGTTAAATTCCTGCACTTCTTCTCTGTTAAACGTCACCACACATTTATACTCCGTTACTTCTCCCCCTCTCCATCATCTGGACGTTTTATTCTTTAACGTTTAGACATTTTTTTTCTGGGCTGATTTTGGAATGTAAATGGTTATGTATTCAAAGGTCTGTTAATGGCTGAGAAAGGATTTGGGCATGAAACCTGAAAGGTGGAAGATTTATATATATATAGTGGAACCTCGGCATATGAATGTCCTCTTTTATGAATTTTTGCCTTAAGAATTGAAATTTTGCAAGAAATTTGCATCGCCAAATGAAGCACTTTCGGCATACAAGCTAACCGTTGTGAGTAAGTCCGGGAGCCATTCAAAACTTGTTTGTCTTCATATGTTACTTCATATACAGTACATGTTGATTGTTTTTAAATGCAAAAATATGATTATAGAATTGGAAATTGGTAATATTGTTAACATTTTTGGGTGGCTGGAATGGATTATCTGCATTAACGATATTTCTTATGGGAAGCACACAATACATCACAATACTCATTTGTATCACTAAACATAGATACAAAGAAAGAGAGAGAAAGAGAGAGAGAGAGAGAGAGAGAGAGAGAGAGTGGTGGGCTGTGAACACTACAGATATCAACAGCATGCTTGAATAAAATTAAAGTTACAGTGCGTTGTACATTGTAAACAGTGATAAAATGAAGGGGTTTATACAGGGAAAGGGGAAAAAGAAAAGGAAAAAGAAATGGAAAGAATAAATAGAAGTACAGTGGCAGTGTACATGGATATGAATGGCGGAAAAGTTCAACTCTTCACCAATGAGCTTCTCTACAGTGATGAGCAAGTGTACAGTGTGATCGCTGTTGGTACAAATGACTTCAAATGAGATGCTGTTGATTGTCCACACTGTCTCTGTGTTTATTGAGTGTTTTATTTTCCTGTACCTCCTCAAACCCATCCAGAGGATCAGCCCAAGACCAAGAACCATTTCTTCAGTGTCCAGCTCTAATGCCTCCATCCCAGCGTCCTACTGCAAAAGAAGACAGAACTGGTTTCTAGAAGATCTCTACCATCTTGCTGTAACCATTAAAGGATTTGAGTCTCTTCAGAAATGTTGAGTTTGCTCACTACTTTCCTGTACAAAGCCTCTGAGATGATCATCCAGGCCAGTTTGTTGTCAAGATGGACTCCAAGGTATCTGTAGATGTTAACCAGCTCAACGACCTGACCCATGATGGTAATGAGGATGGTTGTCGTTCTTTTCCTCCTGTAGTCCACCACAAATCAAACCTGTCCAGAGATGAGCCTGAGATTTCTTGATTTCTTGTTTGTTGAGTCTTTTTGCATCTCCAGTTCTGATGCCTCCTAGCCAGATTCCTACTGCAAAGAATATGGCACTGGCTACTAGAAGATCTCTAACATCTTGCTGCAACCATTGAAGGACTTGAGTTTCCTCAGAAATGTTGAGTTTGCTCCAAGATGGACAACTAGTTATCCATACATATCACATAATACCCATGATGGTAA